>NW_007736819.1:52638-58327 GCF_000696425.1 Galeopterus variegatus
TTGAAGGTGTCCTGATGGTACAAACTTGATGTGAGTGGACCTGAGTGGCACAAGGGATGGACTGAAATCATTAGTGTCAGAGCTTCCCCCGATGTTCTCTAGAATCTCTGTCCTGTCTAGCACCCTTCCCCACCCCCCGCCCCAGCATCTGGCTGCTTTTACCTTCAATGACCACTGCCTAAAATTCTTTGGAGGATGGTCCTTGGTTGACTGGAGTCACTTTTACTACATGTGCAGAGAGGTGAAAGTGTCTGGGAGTTTGTGTTGCCCAATGCAGACCTTAGCTAATGACTGGGAAGTTCAGGAGCACAAAAACACAGCTCCTTTGCCTCAGGTCAAGCTGAAGCTACTCACTACAGGATTTTGTCTGGAATCACATCCTGGCTTGACCTTTCCCTCTTCCTTGTCCTGCTTCCTTTTCTCCTTCATCAGTTTCTGCTGGGAGCACTTCCTTCCTTCCTAAATCAATCATTGCGCCTGAAGCCTTATCTCAGGTTCTGCTTCTGTAAAAACTCATCTATGACACTGTCTTTTCTTCTTAACCAGGATGTAAGATCCTAGAGAACTGAGACGGTTTCTTATAATTCTTAAGTTTTTAATTATTATGTGCAGTACAAGGCTTAGATGTAGTAGACAACCATTAGAGTCTCAACACAATTCTTGGATCATTTTAACACACTTCAAATGATTATATGTTTGTGTATCACAGGAAATAAAATATTTGATTACTAAAACCGAGATGTGATTTACTATTTTCTTCTTCTTCTTTACAAAATGATGTAAAGCTATTATTTTTGGAAATCTTCATTTTATTTTGACATCTTCCAGCATGACTCAAATATTACTCATTACAAAGGACCCATCACTTTATCATCAAGGTTAGGAATGACACAAAAGGAATGCCTTATGGCAATAAAAATTTATTTTTAAAGTAAAGTTTGATTTTTCAAAGATCTCAGAGCATACAAATGAATTGCCTTTAGCACTTGGCTATCATCATATTCACAGAAAATTACAAGAAGATGAATCATTCACATCAGTCAGAAATTCATGATTCTAAGGTGTATAAAATGCCTCTGATGAGATAATGTATAAGGAAAGCACATAATTGAAGCAGCACATTAGACTCTCCCTTTGATGAAGATGACAAAATCCTCCCATCACAAGTAGGGGACCCATCATTCCCTGTGCTATTCTCATCCCAAGCAAATTTAAAAGACATAGTCTTGACTTACTTTGGTTATATGATATGTCTGTGTGATGGAAGAGAAGCTGAACTTCTGTAAAATGACGGTTTTAGAAAGGAATGTGACCAGCAAATGGGGCCACGAAGTGGAATGTGTTGGAAGGAAAGAGCACAGCCAGATCTGGGCCATGCTGAGAAGTGGGTGAATATTGAGACATATTCGTGGGGAGAATATTCATGAGTGCATCATGAAATTCTGCTGGCTGCCCACTTTCTGTGCATTCAATAAATTTGCACATCCTGCCACCTCTCCCCGCAGGTTGGTCAGCACCCATGAGTTCTGGTCAATGAATTGGGAGCAGAGAGCTGTTTCACTTCTGGGTTGGAGCACTGAGTGCCCTGGGTGAGACTCTGTGGAGCTCTCTTCTTCTGCCATGGTGGTTGGACATGTTTGAGGTTGTGGCTACTCTGTCACTCAGGAACCTAAAGTGATGAGCACAGCCCCACCTTGCAAACCATGATAAATGTATAATAGGAATAAGAAAATATGTTGAGATGTTGGTCAAAGGGAACAAAGGTTCAGTTAAGAAGAATAAGGGGTTTTTTTATTTTAATTTGTCAACACACAATGCAGTTGATTTTCATGTCCCTTTACCAGTTCCTCCTTTTGCCCTTCCCTCACCCCCTCCCCTATCAACATCATATCTATGCCCCTGTCTTAGCAAGTTCGAGGAATTGTTGTGATTGTTGTATCTTCTCTCCTCCTCCCCATTTATTTGTTTGTGGGTATTCATTTATTTTTATTGGCTCCCACAAATAAGTGAGAGCATGTGGTATTTCTCTTTCTTTGTCTGGCTTATTTCACTTAATACAATTTTCTCTAAGTCCATCGATGTTGCTCTCTAAGTCCATCCATGTTGCTGTGAATGGTAGTGTTTCATTTTTTTAATAGCAGAGTAGTATTCTATTGTGTAGATATATGACATTTTCCTTATCCCCTCATCCAATGATGGGGACTTAGACTGGTTCCAACTCTTGGCTATTGTAAATAACACTGCAATAAACATGGAAGTACAAGTATCCCTTCAACATGATGATTTCCATTCCTTTGGGTATATACCCAGCAGTGGAATAGCTGGGTCATATGGTAGATCTATCTGTAATTGTTTGAGGAACCTCCATTAACATTTTCCATAAAGGCTGAACCATTTTGCAGTCCTACCAACAGTGTATGAGGGTTCCTTTTTCTCTGCGTCCTCGCCATTATTAATCATTCACAGTCTTTTGGATATTAGCCATCCTAACTGGAGTGAGATGGTATCTCAGAGTGGTTTTGATTTGCATTTCCCAAAGGCTGAGTGATATTGAGCATTTTTTCATGTGTCTGTTGGCCACTCGTATATCTTCCTTTGAGAAATGCCTATTCAGCTCCTTGCCCATTTTTTAATTGGGTTACTTGTTTTTTTGCTGTTAAGTTGTTTGAGTTCCTTGTATATTCTGGATATTGCTCCTTTGTCAGATATATATTTTTCAAATATTTTCTCCTGCTCTGTTGGTTGTCTTTTCACTCTGTTAATGGTTTCTTTTGCTGTGCAGAAGCTTTTTAGTTTGATATAATCCCATTTGTTTATTTCTCCTCTGGTTGCCTGTGCTTTTGGGGTTGTATTCATAAAGTCTCTGCCCAATCCTACTTCCTGGAGTGTTTCCCTTATGTTTTCTTTAAGGAAGTTTATTGTTTCAGGATGTATATTTAATTCTTTAATACATTTTTAGTTTATTTTCATATATGGTGAGAAGTATGGGTCTAGTTTCATTCTCTTACATATGAATGTCCAGTTTTCCCAGCACCATTTACTGAAGAGGTAGTCTCTTCCCCAGTGTGTGGTCTTGGTGCTTTTGTTGAAGATCATATGGCTGTAGGTATATGGGTTGGTTTCTGGATTCTTTGTTCTGTTCCATTGGTCCGTGTGTCTGTTTTTATGCCAGTACCATGCTGTTTTGGCTACTACAGCTTTGTAGTATAGTTTAAAGTCAGGTAGTGTTATGCCTCCAACTTTATTTATTTAAATATTTTTGCTCAAGAGTACTTTGGCTATTCATGGTCTTTTGTTATTCCATATGAATGTTAGGATTGGGTTTTTTTATTTTTTTTCCATTTCTGAGAAAAATCTCATTGGAATTTTGATGGGGAAAAGAATAAGTTTTAATGATTTATTGAACAGTATGGTGACCATAGTTAGTATTAACATATTGTATATTAGTCCATTTCTGTTGCTTATAACAAAGGACCTGAAACTGGGTAATTTATAAAGAAACAAAATTTATTTCTCAAAGTTTGGAGGTTGCAAAGTCCAAGGTTGAGGGAACACATCTGGTTAGGGCCTTTTTCTCCGCAGCAATGCAGGGTGCCCCATGGAGAGAATGTGTTGAGCAAAAGAGAAGTAACTTTCTCTCTCTCTCTCTCTCTCTCTCCTTGTAAAGCCATCAGAACCATGCCCATTATTCCACAAGTGGACCAATCCATTCAGAAGGGCACAGTTTTCACAATTTGATCACCTCTCCAAGGCCCCACTTTTCTAAAACCATAATTGGGTTTCCCACCCTATTAACACTGTTACAATAGAGATCAAGTTTCCAATACATAAACTTTTTGAGGACACATTTAACCCATAGCATATTGCATGTTGGAAAATTGCTGAAAAAGTAGATTTCAAATGTTCTCATTACAAAAAAATGAAAAATAGGTGAGATGATGGGTATGTTAGATTGATTTAATACTTATATCAAAACATCATGTTGTATGCCATTAACGATTACAATTATTATTTGTCAATTAAAATGTTTTTAAAAACTTTTTAAAAGAATAAAATTTTTTAATATTAAGCTATTGAGATAATGGGATTTTTTTTCTACAGAATATCAGCCCATCTTCCCTAATATGGAAGGTGATGTTTATTTTCCATTTGTCTTCATACCATCTTTTTAATACCTTTCTTCCACTGCTTCCTACCCCTCTGCAGCCCTTCCAATTAATCTCCTAGACTCCCATGGGTTTTGTCTGTTTTCTCCCAAACCAAAACCCACTGAGAAATTAATTTATACTAAGGCACAATGAAGCTTAATATGTTGCATATTTCTGTATTTTTTTTAAGTAGGGACAAAATTTAAGGCAAATAAATAAATAATGGATAATGAAGATTCAAGACAGACAAAAACATTGTGGGAATAAAAGCCTGGTGGGCGTGAAATTTCTGCACAGTCCTTAACTCATTGGTCCTGCCCTACACACTAGCAGGGCATTAGGATTAAAAACATGGGCTCTGGTGTTAGAGCAGGTACAAATCCTCTTACTATCTCTAGCTTTGTAACATTAGCAAAGTCTTATAAATTATCTAACCCTCAGTTTCCACATCTATAAAATGGGACAAATATATGCAAGTTATGGTTGGTGTGAAGATTCAATAGAAATAATGGATAAACGCTTTGCTGAGTGTCAAAGCTATAATTAAATCATTTTATTACTCTCACTATTATTTTCCACATAACAAGCTCTTCCACTCCTTTCTACGGTCAGAAATTTAAGGGGTATCATCACTGATATTTTTGTTAATGATTGCTTTAGAAATTTCCCCACAATTCCCATTGTTAGTGGTCATTTGTACTGAGTTCTCTTAATTCTTTAATTTCTCCGAGCTATTCTACTCTGGTCCAGATTAGGAAAATCAATCCCATTTTTAAAATCCATGGTCTATATGTCTTATAGCTACATTTTTATTTATTTATTTATTTATTTTCTCTAAAGAGGACTAAAGGCATAGCTCATATATTCCTTGGCACTTTCCAATGATCAAGTGTATCACGTTAGTTTCTCTGGGTCGCAGGACAATTCATTCCAGTGTTACTTGGTTTCATACGATCCACCAGCCAGAGAATGAATTAACCTAAGAATCTGAGAGTGAAGAAGGTGTCGATTTCGTTCTAAATATATATATAGCGATTGATAAGTATATATTTGTCAAGTTGAAGTCTGTTCTAGCGATTGATAAGTATACATATTGTCAAGTTGAAGTCTGTTCAACAGGATAATGGAAGTGAGTCCACATCATGGCAGAATAAAAGGCAGAATCAGGTGTGATGTGAGTCTGACCTATCTCGGGGATTGAGATTTTAACCATGGTGGGATATGGAGGAGGATTTTGTTTTGTTTAGAATAGGATTAGGAGTCTGAAAGATCCAGGTGACCCTTCCATACTGGCTGTGTGACCTCGGACAGTTCAGTTCTCTGTGCATCTGTGTCTCTACATATAAAAAACGGGGGGCGGGGGGTGCCCGCCGCTCCCGCCCGCGCCCCGCACCTCCTCCCCGTGCTCTCCGGGCGCCCCTCGTCCCCTCCTTCCCGCAGCCCCAGTCCCCGCCTCTCTGGGCTCACTCCGGAGACTCCCGTCCTCCCCCAGCGCTGTCCGGCGAGGCAGGAGCGGGAGGACGCGCAGCGGCGGCAGAGCT
>NW_007736819.1:59887-60648 GCF_000696425.1 Galeopterus variegatus
TAGAACAATTCACTGACACGGTTTCACAATTTACATGGAAAATATTTTCCCCATAGTTTATACTTTTAGATATAAGAATTGCCCTTAACCAGTGAATTGAGGGTCCATGTGATGTTGGCAGTACTTGCTGAAAATGAAGTGGAACTACGGTGGATATTTGTGGGCTTTTTTTCAAATTAGAATATGACTGAAATTTATTTTCAANTTGCAAAAACTATTACTTGGCACATTTGAGAGATTTCAGTAAAAATTTTAATCAGACATAAAAGGGGGGGGGGGTTAATGTCTGAACAGGGGTCATGTCTGTTTTGCTATGTCTTGTTACTATTGCAGGGTTTTCCTAGGTTTCAAATGATAAATCATTCAAATCGGAACTTTAGTTATTTTTTTCAACGTGTTTATATAATTTAATCACTCTCTTTTAGAACAATTCACTGACACGGTTTCACAATTTACATGGAAAATATTTTCCCCATAGTTTATGCTTTTAGATATAAGAATTGCCCTTAACCAGTGAATTGAGGGTCCATGTGATGTTGGCAGTACTTGCTGAAAATGAAGTGGCACTACGGTGGATATTTGTGGGCTTTTTTTCAAATTAGAATATGACTGAAATTTATTTTCAAAAGCAACAAATGAGCCTATTGTCCTTATTACTGAGAACCACTACATTCAAAAATGACTTGCCTTTTAGAAGAAAATCTTTTCATTCTCTCTCTCTCTCTCTGTGTGTGTGTGTGTGTGTGTGTGTGTGTGTGTGT
>NW_007736820.1:0-2287 GCF_000696425.1 Galeopterus variegatus
TATTCATTTTTTTGTTGCTCTTGGAAATGCAAATAGTACTCTGGTATCACAGCACACACTTGTCAGGATCGCGCTGTCTCCCGGCATGGCTGCTCCAGACCCGTCGCCATCTTAGAATCTTGAATTTTTTTTTTATCTGTCTCTCTCTCTCTCTTTTTTTTTTTTCTTCTTTGTCTGCCTGGGCTATTCCAAAAACCTGTCTGCATATTCAGAAATTCTTTCATCTTCTTGCTCTAACCTGCTGCTTAAGCTCTCTTGTTTGTCCTTTATTTCATTGAATGAATCCTTCAGTTCCAGGAGTCCTGCCACTTTCTTTTTTAGGGTATTATTCTGTTTGTAATTTTTCTCCTTCATATCCTGGATACTTTTTCTCATTTTGTTGTGTTGTCTAATTGAGTCTTCTTGTATCTCATTGAGTTTTCTGAAAATGTTGTTCAGAATTCCTTTTTAGTCATTTCTAGTGTTACTTTCTCTGTGGGGGTCCAGCAGTTGAGAATTATTGTATTCCTTTGAAGGTGTCATAATTTTTTTTTTTCCATCTTTTTAGTTTCCCTACTGATATCTAGTCATCTAGTAGAGCAGTTGCTTTTTCTATTACTCTGGAGTGTAATTTGAGGAAAGAGACTTCCTCCTTTAGATGGTTTTTTGACCAGTGAGTAGGGAGTTTTAGTACTGGTTGTAGGTAGACACAATAGTGTAGTGCCTGTTTTGGCCATATTCAGTGTCAAAGTTGCATGTGAGTGCCTCCATGACCTAGGCACTGGGGCACTTATTGATTTCTTGCTGAGGTTAGTGACACTGTCCTTCAAGAATATGGGTGAGCTCTTGAGTTCTTGGGAAAAGCATCTGGGTGCCTGTTCCTCTTTGTCTATGATGGGAGACCCTAGGCAGGCTTATTGGCACCCCAGCTAGCATACTGTGACTCTGATGGGTGCACTGGAGTATTCTGGAGCTCCTCAGTTTGAATAGGTGAACCTAGGTAGGGTTTCTTTTAACTCTTTCCCACAGACAGAAGCGCCTCCTTTGTCCTTGCTTCCCTCAGTTGGGGGATGGGTTGGGGGTGATTGGGAATTTTCTTTCTTACTCTATTTGGGTATCCTGGGATTCTGCACTTGGGTGATTCTGTGTGTTTCTCTCCCCAGATCAAGGCAGTCAGGTGGGCTGTACACATACCTCCCACCCCAGGTGTGATACCTTGTGTGTCCATAATTCCTCTTTGGTTTGGGCAACCGGGTAGTGCATCGGCCCTCTCCTCTTTTCCCGGGCTTCACTGTTGACTCTCTTTGTGTCAGTGCAGTCGAGTGGTTGGCAGGCCACTTGCACAATGCTGGTGGCTGCTGTTATGGCAGTGAGCTGCCCTTGTAGTGGCAGTGGGTATGGTGATGGTGGTGGTGTATCAAATGAGTGGCAGCAATGTCTGTGGCAGTGGTGGGGGCTGCCCACAGCTCCTGCTATCCCCACACACACTCCTGCCATCTGTCAGGCAGGGGCTGCCTGTAGCTGCTGATGGTAATCTCTCTAAGGACAGAATGATCCACTGGCATATGCCAGGTTGGCTTCCTGGGCATGCATCCTGTGAAGTCACATAGTGACTTCTCATAATGGTGTCTATAAATGGCTAAAAGTTTTAAATTTTGATATAGTCCAATTTATCAATTTAAAAAAATATATAGACAGTGTTTTTAATTTTATATAAAGATTAGAACTATAGATATTATTTGGGAATAGTCTATATAAATTATAATATTGAATAAAATTACAAAGAAATAAACAAGAATAAAGAAGAATATATGTCTGAGAAGTGTTCCTTATAATACTCCAAATTGTATAGGTGAGAAAGAAGAAAGAGATCCAGCAAAGAGTTTAGCATGGAACATCTGTGAGATAGGAACATAACTAGGAGAAGGTGATGACAGCCAGTTGGTGGAATTGTTTTAGAGAGCGGAGAATGATCAGCTGTGTCAAATCTCACCAAAACTCATGTATCCGAATCCTAAGAGCTGACATAAAGTAGCAATGAGGTGGCCAATGGTGTCTTTCAACAATAGTAGTTTTGTGGAACGGTGGGGGAAAAAAATCCAGTTTAAGTGTTAATTCAAGAAGATGGTCAGACAAACCAAGTATAGTCAACACTTATAAAGATTGTTTTTCTCCTATGAAATTGAGCAAAATGCTTAAGACAGGGAATTCAGGATGGGAGAGTAGAGGGATGTTTTTCTTTCTTTCTTTCTTTTTTTTTTTAGTTTAAGACATAAGAAATATCATGCTTATATGCTGATAGGAATAA
>NW_007736820.1:4142-5259 GCF_000696425.1 Galeopterus variegatus
TCTTCCTCTTCTTAACATTTAAGATCTTGATTCTTTGACATCATGAGAGATTAAATGCATTCATATGACATATGATTGGGGGCAAATCAATGATTTCTGGGACACACATATACTATACCATGATGTTCAAATACTAGTAAGAAAATTATAGCCATTGAAGGGTTATTTATGAAATATAAACGATAGTAATCAAGGAATTTTGAATTCTGAAATTACAGATTCAAAATGAGAATATTGATTGCCTGACTATGTTGAGTAGTATACACTTGAAAAGCAATANGATAAATTTCCTGGTTGTTTGGGATTTGCTTCATATTATGTCACTATTTAGGAAACTCACAAGTCTTAGAAATGTATTAAACATCCTGAAAAGCCATTTAGGAAATAAACCCATAATTACTTTGTTAACTAAGTCCTGCTCAAATTTATTAGGCTTTTAATTTTCATAAGATACATACGTATATATGTGTATACATATGTATATCTCCCAAAGAATAGGAGTTCCTTGGCACATATATTATGATTGCTGATCTACAATTGCAAATATTGTTGCTAAATATTATAACTTCAGGACTTTCTATCTAAGTAGTGTCTCAGTATTTAAAGGTCTAAAATGGAGGTAGAGCAGGGAATTGGCATTTAGACACAATCCACAGAATTATAATGTCCTGTCTAAATTTGAGTGCTGTTCAAATATATAGCTAGGGAATAAGAAATACAAAAATATTTGTTTTTGAAGAGGTTGTAACATTAGAAGAATCCTCAAAGATTAGAGTGAGCCTTATGATTAAAAAAAAACAAAACAAGGAATTTGCCATTTGTGATGAAAATAGAAATAGTAAATGGAATTGTCCAATCTAGAACATGTCAAATACAAAACATGAGGCAGAAGTTATAAGATTATAAACAAAATCTACAATGTTTTCATACTATATGGTGTTATATGGCACAATGAAAAACCGGAAGTAGAAGAAGATTCATCTCCCACCCACTTAGATAAAGTCTTCATGGGAACCAGGGACCACCTTTATGTACCAACACAGAGTTATCTTGCTTTCTTCCTCTTCTTAACATTTAAGATCTTGATTCTTTGACATCATGAGAGATTAAATGCATT
>NW_007736820.1:6067-7635 GCF_000696425.1 Galeopterus variegatus
GATCTGAGATGCAATCTCAGTTTTATATGTAATTAAACTAAAGCTATCTAATATGCAATTGAGAAATGGAGATTATCTCAAGTCTTTTAAAGATCCTTTCTGATATAAACTTTGAATTTTATTCAGATTGACACTGGCTCTGACATACAAAAGAGAATAATATTTTTAAAAAAGAAGAAATATTGACTTATATCATCAGAAAAGTAATGTCCCAGTCTATGTAAAAGTAATACAAAAATAATAAAGTTTTTTTGAGCCAAAGTATATCATGATGAGCAAGAAAAATCTTGTGTTAGCATCTGAAGTCCCAGCACAGCTTTTAGATCAAATCTCTCTAATTACATAATGTATTTTTTTGCCAAATTACATTAATAGATTAAATATATTTTTTATAGTTACTAGTTTTTGCTTCTTTCTACAGATAAATGATATATGGACAGGCACTACTAAAAACTGTAGTATTAGTAGGAAATCCAACTGTGTAACAGTGAGAGTCTTCTACAACGGAAGGTAGTGTCTTCAAACAGATGTCAGATCTCTCCTGGCTGTGAAAACTTGAAAGATGAATAAACTCACAAAGAGTGGAATGTAGCATCAGCAAAGTCATTCAACTGCTAGGCATACTGTATATTTACACACAAAATAGAGATTATGTATCAAGCAATACAGCACAAAACCTTGAAGGGCTTCATTATTGCTTTTGATTTTGCTGATTGCTTATTAACTGACTCTCTTCAGCCACCTGGTTGTTCTAAATGAAAAGAATCCACTTGTATTCTAAGTGATTATTGGCATAGTGATTCAAAGAGGGAATCATTCCAAGAACATGTTCAGTATGCCCTTGACCATGTGAGAAGCAACCAATAAAAAGGATAGCTTACTGAATAGAGCCCATTATACTTGATACATCTGCACATAACTGCAAATTGAAAGATTGCAAACTAATACAATGACTACAAGGACACACTAATGAAGCATTTTTTATATTTTACTTCTCAGTGGACATAAATATAAAGACCATGCTATAATTATTTGACACCTGTACCTCTCCTTGAATCCCACTTAAAGTAACTTAAACTCTAAGAGAATACACAGTTTACAGATCACCAGAAAACACAATTATTTTTACTTCAGTTAACATAGCTAGAGTTAAGCTAGCATGCCTAAACTAAGATGCTTTTAAATATCCTGGTGTTTCTGATAGACAACACCCTTTCAATGTTTAAATAATGTTCAAACAAAATCTTAGATACAATGAATAATTGCCCAGAATGATTTCTTGTATATCGTTATGCCAGTAGCACTGCTGTGTCCCTAATGTGTGCTAATACTATTTAGCCAAATGCCTGAGTTGTTGTTATAGTTTTCTTATGTCCACACCTAGCTTTTTTGTATGAGGAAATATAGTCACCTTACTGTTGAGGCACTGTCAAATCCATGCACTCATATCTTAACTCAACACCATTCCCATCACTTGTTCCCTGCCAAAGTTTTTCATGTAGAGTGACAGAGGAGGAGATAAGCATTAGGTAGAAATTTCGCAAGGTAGTTAATTGCATGGTTATCTC
>NW_007736820.1:8546-20117 GCF_000696425.1 Galeopterus variegatus
ATGTAGTCTTAATGTTGCAAAAATGGCAGTCTTCCCAATAGACTTCCTTCTTCCCACAGAGGAACATGTGAAGTCACTGGCCAAATTGCCTTTCTTACATAACTTTTACATTTAAGCTTTAGTTATCCTGTTTTCCTGTAAGAAAACAGCTTTTAAAAAATGGAGAGAGGGAAGTTTAAAAGAGAACAAATGAGTTTTATATCCTTATTTTGTATTTATCTGTATTGTAGATGATTGTAATTTTTAAGAAATTGTCAGAAGCAGATAATAAGTTCTAGTGTAAAGTAAATTTTCCTCAAGAGAAAAACGTAAGATATGTTTTAACCATATATCTTTCTGAAAGGACAGTGCTTAAAATACAGATAACATTCTAAGAGCATAGTAATTGTATAGGCTTGGGAATAAAAGGCTATAAGAGAATGTCAAACTGCAGGTCTCAAAGTGTCATTGAAGTAAAATATGATGGATTATTTCTATCTGGCTACTGGAATCTATATTCTTTTTTTAGTGACTGCATATTCTCAAAGTTCAGGAATCAGGCTTCCATAAGCTTATTCAGTCTTCAAAGGTGGACACAGTTCCACTGAGAGCAACAATTTTGCATCATCTGCCTTTAGCCACAAGAAATTTAACTGTTATTCTGCAGTTAAGTGACTGTACAAGTGTAAGGGAGATGGCCTGAAAACTAGGTGTTAGATTAGGCTTTAAAGAGTTGCACCAATGTTGCAGTTGTTTTTTTTTTTTTTTTTTTTTTTTTCCTCTAGAGGTTCCCATCTCACTAGGGATTGTAATTGTGATGCTAATTAGCATTTATAATTCTATTTTTTTCAAAGTCAGTATGAAACAAATCATTGATTTTTCTTCCTTATTTTCAGTAAACACTACCTTAAAGCTACAGTAGAAGAAAAATCAATTGAATATGAACATTCTACAAAAGTAATGGATTAAGAAGATGGGCCAAGAAACTAATCAGTTTATCATAAGGAAAGGATGAGAAAGGGTCTCCAAATACATAAGTTACATTTTTTTCTAGCCAAAATAAATATTCAACACGCTTTAGTATGGAAATTTAACTATGTACTCTTTCTATCTTTAATTACCTGTATTGTTCAATCATTCATTCAACAAATATTTATTGAGTGACTTCTATATAGCAGGAACTGTTCTAGGCACTGGAGATACATTATTGAACACAGCGGGCAGGGCTTTTGTACTAACAAACCTTATAGCTGAAGAATTAAACTCATTCAAAGAGAGAAATCTTCTCAAACATATTACATTCCCAGTATAGGCTGCATTATATCTCTCTTCTTACCTCTAGGGAGTATTTAAAGATTTAGCATGCTAGAAACTGAAATCCATTTTCTGGATTTACTATTTGATATGGGTCACATGTGTACCCCAAAAGTTCATGAATTGGTAACTTGGCCCCCATTGTAACAGTGTTAAGAGCCTTTGAGAGGTGTTTGGATCGTAAGTACTGTGCCCTTGTGAATGGATAAATGGACTCATGGGGTAATGGGTTGATGGTTTAATTGGTTGTCATGGATATGGACTGGAGGCTTTATAAGGATACCACATGAAAGAGCTCTTGCTCATCCATGTGATTATCTGCATTGCCACAGGACCCTGTAGAGAGTTCCTACCCAGAAGAAGGCTCCCGCCGGATGTGTTCCTGGAACCACACACTTCTTAGCCTCTGAAACTGTGAGAAATAAATTTTGTTTTTTATAAATTACCTTGTTTCAGTTATTCTATTATAAGCAAACGGAAATGGACAAATACAGAAAATTGGTACCAAAGATAGGATGCTGCTTATGACAAGTACCTGAAAGTGTGGAAACAGCTTTGGAACTGGGTGATGCACAGAGGCTGCAAAGCATTGGAGGAGCAAGATAGAGAAAACCTGGATTCTGGTGAGGGCTTAGAAGACAAGAAGACCAGGGAAAGTTTAGAACTTCTTAGATTGGTTAAATCATGATAACCAGAATGCAAATAGAAACATGGACAGTAAAGACCATTCTAAGGAGATCACAGCTGGAAATGAGAAGAAGCTTATTGGAAACTGGGACAAAGACCACCCATGCTATAATCAGGCAAAAAACTTGGCTAAATTTTGTTCATGCTGGAGGGTTTTATGGAATGTGGAACTTAAAAGTGATGATCAGGGTATTTGGCAGGAGAAATTTCTAAGCAGCAAAGCATTTAGACAGCTAGGTAGATATTTCTAACAGCCTACACTTAGCTATGGCAGCTAAGGCAGGACATAAAAGTGGAATTTGTAATTAAAAGGGAAGCAGAGGGTAAATATTTGAAAACTGTCATTCTGGCCACATAAAGAGTGAAAAAGTGTGTTCAGGAGAAGAAACAAGAATATAAACCAGGAACTGTCTGCTAAGGAGATTAGTACAGAAACAGAATCATCAAGATAATGAAATAGAGACCCCAAAGGCATTTCAAAGATTTTCAAGGCTTCCCCTTCCATCACAGACCCAGAGGCCTAGAGAGATGGAATGGTTTGGGGGAATAGGCCTGAGGTGCCCTCCATGGGCTCGCTGCACAGGGTCACCTTGGGATGCTGCTCCCTTCACCCAGGCTGCTCTGGCTACCCCAGCTGTAACTAAACTGTCCCCAANTGATTATCTGCATTGCCACAGGACCCTGTAGAGAGTTCCTACCCAGAAGAAGGCTCCCGCCAGATGTGTTCCTGGAACCACACACTTCTTAACCTCTGAAACTGTGAGAAATAAATTTTGTTTTTTATAAATTACCTGGTTTCAGTTATTCTATTATAAGCAAACGAAAATGGACAAATACAGAAAATTGGTACCAAAGATAGGATGCTGCTTATGACAAGTACCTGAAAGTGTGGAAACAGCTTTGGAACTGGGTGATGCACAGAGGCTGGAAAGCATTGGAGGAGCAAGATAGAGAAAACCTGGATTCTGGTGAGGGCTTAGAAGACAAGAAGACCAGGGAAAGTTTAGAACTTCTTAGATTGGTCAAATCATGATAACCAGAATGGCAAATAGAAACATGGACAGTAAAGACCATTCTAAGGAGATCACAGCTGGAAATGAAAAGAAGCTTATTGGAAACTGGGACAAAGACCACCCTTGCTATAATCAGGCAAAAAACTTGGTTAAATTTTGTTCATGCTGGAGGGTTTTATGGAATGTGGAACTTAAAAGTGATGATCAGGGTATTTGGCAGGAGAAATTTCTAAGCAGCAAAGCATTTAGACAGCTAGGTGGATATTTCTAACAGCCTACACTTAGCTATGGCAGCTAAGGTGTAGTGGAATTTGTAATTAAAAGGGAAGCAGAGGGTAAATATTTGAAAACTGTCATTCTGGCCATGTAAAGAGTGAAAAAGTGTGTTCAGGAGAAGAAACAAGAATATAAACCAGGAACTGTCTGCTAAGGAGATTAGTACAGAAACAGAATCATCAAGATAATGAAATAGAGACCCCAAAGGCATTTCAAAGATTTTCAAGGCTTCCCCTTCCATCACAGACCCAGAGGCCTAGGGAGATGGAATGGTTTGGGGGAACAGGCCTGAGGTGCCCTCCATGGGCTCGCTGCACAGGGTCACCTTGGGATGCTGCTCCCTTCACCCAGGCTGCTCTGGCTACCCCAGCTGTAACTAAACTGTCCCCAAATGCTGCTAGACCCACTACTTCAGAAGACATAAGCCGGAAGCCATGGCAGCAAACACGTGGTGATAACTCTGCCAACTAGCAGAGTGAAATAGCTGTGGAGGCATGGCACCCTCCACCCAGATTTTGAGGGATGTATAGAAAATCCTGGGGACACAGGAGGAACTATGTCACAGGGGCAGAGTCACTGCAGACAGCCTTCACTAGAGCAATTCAGAGCAGAAATGTGGGAATGAAGTTGCAGCAGATAAATCCCACCAGGACCATGCCTAGAGGAGCCATTGGAGTGGGACCACAACTGAGACCCCATAGTTGTAGAGCTACCAGTGTGCAATGCCAGCCTGGAAGAGCTGAAGCATGGGATGACCCCAGGAAAGCCTTAGAAGAAAGGCTGTCCTAGGACTTGGAGGCCCAACTATGGCACCAGTGTACAGAGAAAGTCAAATATGGAGTCAAGGTAAATTATTCTTCAGCCATAAGATTTAATGCCTGCCCTGCTGGGCTTTGGAAATGCTCAGAACTGGTTGCCCTTTCTTCTGGCCAATTTCTCCCTTTTGGAATGGAAATATATAACCTATGCTTTTCTCACACTATCTATCTTGGAAGTAGATAGCTTGTTTGATTTCAAAGATGAGAATTTGGACTTTTGAACTGAA
Organism: Galeopterus variegatus; assembly: GCF_000696425.1. Lineage (NCBI taxonomy): Eukaryota > Metazoa > Chordata > Mammalia > Dermoptera > Cynocephalidae > Galeopterus > Galeopterus variegatus. The sequence goes on from NW_007736820.1 coordinate 12,861, forward strand.
GTAAGATTTGGGAGATAAGATAAATGTATTTACATGTGAGAAGGACATGAAATTTGGGGGCCAAGAGTGGAACAAAAAGCTATGGGTCAAATGTGTCCCCCAAAAGTTCACGTATTTGAAATTGGGTCAAATGTGTCCCCCAAAAGTTCATGTATTTGAAACTTGATCACCATTGTAACTGTGTTAAGAAGGTGGAAAATCCAATCATGGCATTTGCAAGGTGATTTGAGAGGTGATTAGATCATGAGGACTGTGCTCTCATGAATAGATTAATCCATTCATGGAGTAATGGTTTGATGGTTTAATGGGTTGTCATGGGAATGAACTGGTAGCTTCATAAGTACCCACAGGAAGGAGCTCTTGCTCATGTTATCCTCACCATGTGATTGTCTGTGTCAATTCAGGACCTTGTAGAGAGTTCTCATCCAGAAGAAGCCCCTCATGAGATGTGTTCCTTGGACTATGGACTTCCCAACCTCTGAAATTGTAAGAAATAAATTTTGTATCTTATAAACTCTATTTCAGGTATTCTGTTATAAACAACAGAAAATTTACTAATAAACTTTTGTTTCGTACTCTGTTTTTTTTTTTTAAATTTATTTTTATTTGTGTGTGTGTGTGTGTGCGCGCGCGTGCGCGTGTGTGTGTGTGTGTGTGTGACTGGTAAGGGGATCATAACCCTTGGCGTGGTGTTGCCCGCACCGCGCTCAGCCAGTGAGCACACCGGCCATCCCTACATAGGATCCGAACCTATGACCTCGGCGCTCCCAGCACTGCAGTCTCCCGAGTGAGCCACGGGTTTGGCCCTGGTACTCTGGTTTTTAATGCATATATTTCTGCTATGGAAAAAAAAAAAGATAATATTTCTCAGGGTTCAAGGAAGGAACCTAGAGTGGAACAATGTAAGAGAGAACACATGAGAGTCGTAGCAGATGGGGCCCAGGAAATCAGGGTGAATGGGAGCCTCCAGAGCAGGACCTTAGCTCTAGGACCCCATCTGTTAACTGATCAGGAGGAACAGCATTCATCTGTGTCCAGGACTTTGATATGAAAATGATTGTAGGACCAGTCTTACAATAAATACCCTGGGTTGCTTATACACCCCCATCTATCACTGAAGAAATATATGAGCAGAAATGTAAGGGTCTGAGTTGTAACAGTAGCTAATAACACCTCCATTATACTTTCACTAGAGCATAGCTGTTAAGTTGTAAGGTTCAGTTTATGGCTCTTGTACTTAGCAGTTGCAAGATGTTTGGTGAATTACTTAACATCTCAGTTCTTCAGTCTCCTCAAGTATAAAATGGAGATAATAGTAATTTCTTGCTAATAGGGTTGTCACAAAAAATAAATAGGTTGCTATATGTACAGCACTTACAATGACACCTGTGACACACTAAGATACAGTAAATGTTAGTATTATCTTGTTGTCCCCAACTACATACATTGCTAATGGCATTAATTTCCATTTTTGTAAGAATTCTTTTTTTTGTAAGACATTTTTGTAAGAATTCATATCTTTGTTATGCACTGCATCTCTCCTCCACTCTCTTGCATCTAGTTCATTATTGAGACTTGTCTTTTTAACATTTCTAGCTCCAAAGTTGCTGATAACATATCAGTGGACTTTTCCTTCTAGCAGTAGGTTGGAAGGATGACAGAAGGGACAAAATTACAACTGACCATTATCACAGATGAATGGGAACTCTACTGTAAATCAGTATGATAGTATTTTCCTAAAGTATTTTCAGAAAATGTTTCAGGTACATAATTGCATTGAGATTTACAAAGTCCACTTGTTGGATGATTTTTGAGATAGAATTCCTGCATAATATTTTATTATTTATGCATATTTTATGGAAAAGATATATCATCATATGTTATTTTTTATGTTTCAGGCACATTTCCCAGAATAGCATAAAATAAAACTCTTAATTGATTATAATAAATAGTGATGCAGATGCTATGTAAAATTACTTACATTTTAATTGCCATTTTAATTATTTATAATTAAATGTGAAGTGCTAAAATGGTACCTTTGAAATCTTCAGTATATCTTTTTTCGTGGCCAACTTTGTTACTCATGTAGACTGGCTTCAGAAGGTATGTCTAGATGGATCTGCAAGATTATATGTGTTCAGTGTCAGCAGAAGATATATATCTACAAAGTTAATTGCCAATTAATGAATTTATAGTAAAGAAAATGTATTTCTCCATTTAGTGTTTTAATCGATCATTGGAAATAAACTGAGTGATAAAACTTTTATAAAAGAAAAACAAAACCCAATTTATTACTTATTGGTGATAATATGTGATGAAATCTGCAACAGTTGGAAATTATGATTTCCTTCATTAGACTTATTATCTCTACAAAGCTGAGTTCTTTCTTTTATTTTCATTTATTTTTTTAAATTTTTAAAATTCACATACCTCTTCCAGCCACGAGGAAGTAAGATGGTCTAGAATTACATTTAAACAGTAAACAGACAAATGGGCAAAATACATGAAACAAGAATTTGCAAATAGACAACAGGCTGTAACAGGGCAATAATTACTGAGAGATAGGAAACTAAGAAGGAGAGCCCTACAATCTTCTCAGTTTTCTGCCTAGAGGCAATTTCTGGATGACAGTGCGGGGAAGAGAACCCAAACAGAACCAGATAATTTCAATGGTTTGAGAAGAAACAGATCAACATCTAAGGAGGAGGCACCTAGATTTTTCAGGGAAGAGTATACTGAGAGAGCATATAGAAAAAGAGCTTTGGACAGCTGTTTTAATTTATTTTTTTAATTTTTAAAATTCACATACCTCTTCCAGCCACGAGGAAGTAAGATGGTCTAGAATTACATTTAAACAGTAAACAGTTAGACAAATGGGCAAAATATATGAAACAAGAATTTGCAAATAGACAACAGGCTGAACAGGGCAATAATTACTGAGAGATAGGAAACTAAGAAGGAGAGCCCTACAGTCTTCCCAGTTTTCTGCCTAGAGGCAATTTCTGGATGACAGTGTGGGGAAGAGAACCCAAACAGAACCAGATCATTTCAATGGTCTGAGGAGAAATAGATCAACATCTAAGGAGGAGGCACCTAGATTTTTCAGGGAAGAGTATACTGAGAGAGCATATAGAAAAAGAGCTTTGGACAACTGCTGAGATTTTTCCCTAGAGTCTCTGGCTGAACACCAGTCTGAACAGCCATGGTTAAGAAACCTCAGTGAAGACTACAGAAGAATTCTTGAGTTTCTTGGATTTGCGGACTCGTTTTAAATAAACTTAGAAATTTCTTAGCCATTATTTTTTCAATTTTGTTTCTATTTCCCTTCTTTGTCTTTATAAACTGCTTGATATTATACTTCAGTTCACTGAGGCTGTGCTTTTTTCCTTCATCTTTTTTAGTCTTTTTATTACTCTGTGCTTCAGTTTGCATAATTTTATTTTTGTTAAAATAGAAAAAAAGAAAGCAAAACAAAGTACAAAATAATAATACAGCAAATCAAATTAGGATTTTCCCAAGTAATGTAAGGTGACAACACAAGTAATTTATTAATATAAGTTCAAATGTTAATCAACTAAAGAAGAATGTATATAATCACCACAATGGAAGCATAAAAATGATTTAGTATTTTTCAACAACTATTCACAAGCTAGGTAACAATGGAGCATTTGCTACAGGTAGGCACTCTTCTATAGCCACTAGTGAGCAAAATTGAAAGGGAGAAAGTCAAGCAGAGAGGGGAAAAGAAAGGAAGAAAGAAAAAGAAAGGGAAAGAAGGAAGGAAGGAAGGAAGGAAGGAAAGAAGGAAGGAAGGAAGGAAGGAAGGAAGGAAAGAAGGAAGGAAGGAAAGAAGGAAGAAAAAAGGATGAAAGAACAAAGAAGGGAGGGGAGAAATAAGGAAGGAAGGTAAGGAGAAAAAGGGGAAAGGAGGGGAGAAGGTTAAAAGGGAGAGGATGGAAGAAAGAAAAAAATAACTGCAGTCTTCATGGAGATTTTTGCTTACTGGGTGGAGGCAGTGGGTAAAGAAGAACATATTTGGTGAGAGCGTAGAAAAAGAAGGGTTAATAGAATATGGAATTCTGTGCAGAGAATGCATTTTTTCAGTACTTTCTTTCTCCCCTCCTCCTGATATACACACAGGTATTTTTCTTACACTTTTAAAACTTTTTATTTTGGAAATATGATATCCAGAGAATATGCATAAATAGCATCAAACCTTTTGTTAACCCCTATTCCTTTAAAAGAAGTATATATTTTTATACAGTTGCTATGGAAGTGCAGAAGCCCCTTGGTCTCAGCATAGTTTCTGTACCACGTTTGAATAAGCAACAAACAGAAACAAAAAGTGATACATTTCTCTATTCAGCAGATCTACCAGATTGAGTGTCATTCTGCTGGAAAGACTTGTTACAAAAACATGTCACCTACAGACTAGCCAAGCAGCATCAGCATCATGTGGTGTGGTAGTCTAAATAATGATGCTCCAGTGATGTTGTCTTAATCCCCAGAATCCATGAATAAGCTACATTACATGGCAAAGGGACTTTGCAGGTGTGATTAAATTAAGTATTTTGAGATGAGTAGATACCCTGCTGGGCCCAATGTAATCATAATTGTTGTCACAGAGGAAGACGGTATGGTCACAGTCAGAGAATAGGACGTGTGACCACTGAAGCAGAGGTTGAGGTGACTGATTTGAGGACATGAGCCAAGGAATGTTAGAAGCTTCTAGGAGCTGGAAAAAGCAAGGGAAGGGACCACCTCTAAAGTATCCAGAAGGAAGGCAGACCTGCAAATATCTTGTTTTTAGCCCACTGAGAATGATTTTGGACTTCTAACCTCTGGAACTTTAAAATAAAAATTTGTATTGGTCTAATTCACTAAATTTGTGGGAATTTACTATGGCAGCAGTAGGAAACTAATATGCCCACCTTGGAACTGGTCACAAATGCTGTATTTCAAGCCCCACTACAGAACTGCTAAATAAGAAACTACATTTTAAGAGTAAATGTAGGTACTTTATATGCACATAAGAGTTTGAGAAGCACTGCTTAAGATTATGATTTTTTTTAAATGTGAATCAAATAATTCACTTATTTAAACAAAAGACTTCTTTAATCATATTGACCAGCCAGTTGCTAATTTATTAACTTTTGACATGATACAGTAAAGCCACTCAAAATCAATGAGAAAATTATTGATCCAAGTGTTTCCTCTGTTTGCATAACCAAAGCACTTATTTTGATTTTCTTACTGTCTAGAATGTACTGAACTTTTCAACTGAATTGAATGACAAAGAGCTATATAACATGAATGAAAGGGGGAGTGAGGGAAATCTGTCAAATATTCAGATGTTCCTTCTGTACAGCCAGATTCCTAATTAGGGATGTTTATACTCTAACTTAATATACACCTGTTGTCATTTTTTATGTTTTAAACTACCAAAAGAAAGAATTGTAACATTGTAATGGAAGATGATCTGTAGTTTTGACTTTATTGCAAGATAAGCAGTTAATTCTCAATAAATACTCACTGACAGTAATATAGCCATATTTGAACTGTAACCATCTTTAACTTTGTGTGTGCTTGGAAGTTGTTGGTCTGACGTTTTTATTGTCTGACCCCTACATTTGGCAGCCACAACTACCGACCAAAATGGTAATGAAAATTGACCTCAAATAATTCCTTTGACATAAGAATTCTGTTCTGAATATCAAAATATGTGTCAAAATATGTTGGTTGCTTTATCAAGAGAAAATTATTTTCTATGTTTCTTTCATGTTTTCACTGCTCTATTGAAGTATATTTGATAAAATGTACAAATTTAAAGTATAAAAATGAATATATTTTGACATGGTATTCATCTATAAAACCATTACCAAAGTCCAAAATCAAGATAATAAACATATCCATTACTCCCAAAAGATTCCTTGTGTCTTCTTGGAATCCCTGTCCATCCTCTTCAATCTCTCAACATCAGGGCAACCACTGATTTTCTTTTGTGCAACCACAGAATTATTTTCATTTTCTAGAATTTTTTATGGATGTAGTCATACAGTCTGTACACATTTTTGTTTAACTTCTTTCACTCAGCATAATTAGAGATTCATCCATGTTGTTGCTCATATCAAGAATCCATTCATTTTTATTTCTAGGCAATATTCCATTAGATGTGTATACCACAATTTGTTTATCCATTCGTCTTTTAAAAAATATCTGAGTTGTTCCCAGTTTTGGTCTATTGCAAATAAACTTTTGATGAACATTAATGTGCAAGCTTTTGTATGAATATATGCATTTAGTTCCCTTGTGTAAATACTTATGAACAGAAAGGTTGGGTCATAGGGTAACTATAGATTTAAAATTGTAAGAATATGAAAAAGAGTTTACAAAGTGTTGGAAGATTTTAATTCCCATCAGCAGTTCTTCTATATTCTTGTAAAAATTTGTATTTTTAGTCTTTTAAATCTTAAACATATTAATAAATATGTATTGGTACCACACCATAGTTATAATTTCCATGTACTTAATGACTACTGATGTTTAGCATCTTATCAGATGTCTATTTGTCATCAATATATCCACTTTAGTTAGCAGTGGCTAAAATATTGTGTTCGTATTTGGGAGTGCTGTTTGTTTTTACATAATTAAGTCTTGAGTGTTCTTTAATATTCCGACTAGAAATTCTTTATAAAATTATATGATTTTCAATATTTTTCCTAGTTGGCAGCTTGTCTTTTTATTCTCGTAAAAATATATATATGCAGAACATAGATTTTAATTTTAATAAAATTCAATTTATCATTTTTTCTTTTGTTTTATTTTTTTTCTATAAGTTTCATAGTTTTCAATTCTACATTTAGGTGTATGATCTATATTTTAGTTAATATCATGCATTACATGGTGCAAAGTATAGGACAAATCTTATTTTATTGGGTATTCAATTATTCTAACATTATCTGTTGAAAAGATTATCATTTCCTCACCGAATTGTCTTAGCACCTGCATTAGTCAGGGTTCTTCAGAGAAACAGAATCAATTGTGTGTGTGTGTGTGTGTGTGTGAGAGAGAGAGAGAGAGAGAGAGATTTGCTATAAGGAACTGACTCACATGTGTATGGCGGCTGGCAGATCCAAAACCTGTACAGTGGACCAACCTGCTATAGATCCAGGAAAGCCAATGTTCCAGTTTGAGTGTAAAGGTGGTCTTCTGTAGAATTCTCTCACCCCCATTAGGCTTGCCTTTTTTTTTTTTTTT
>NW_007736820.1:20925-21894 GCF_000696425.1 Galeopterus variegatus
AATATTTGCCCAATTTGGCCACCCTGTGGCACAGTTAATTTGACACATACAATTAGCCATCGTAACCCCTTTGTCAAAACCATATATGTGTGGGTTTATTTTCTGTTCTACTTGTTTATTACTATTCCATGATTTAATGAAGGCTTAGCTTTAAAGTAATTTGCAATATCCAAGTTTGTTTTTCTTCTTTAAAATTTTTTTGGTTATACTAGGACCTTATAATTTCTATATAAATTTTCGCTTCAGCTTGACAAGTTCTTTTTTTTTTTTTTTTTTTCCTTTTTTTGTCTTTTTTCGTGACCGGCAACGGATCACAACCCTCAGTGTCGCGCCCATACCAGACCAGGACCGGCAACGGGATCGCAACCCTCGGTGTTGCGCCTGGAGCCTCGTTCAGCCAGTGAGCGGCTGGTCTGTATGTGGGATCCGAACCCTCAGCGGGAGTGCCGCCGCACTCCCAAGTGGCGCACTCTCAATTTAGAGAGAATTAATATTTTAGCAGTATTGTTATGTAAGTTTTATCTCTAAGTATTTGGTTTATGATTTGGTGTCATAAATGACATTTTTATTTAAACTTCAGTTTCCGATTCTTGGTTCCTAATATATAGAAGTACACTGATAATTTTATATCTAACTTGAATTCATCAGCCTTGCTAAACTCACAAATAATTAGGAATTTGTTTCAGAGATGATCTGTTATTGATGTCCAGAGATCTTGCAGTATTGATTTCTAATTTAATTCCATTTTTCTCTGATAACATACTTTGTATGTTTTAAATTCTTTTAAATTTATAGCGGCATGTTTTATGGCCAAGAATAGGGTCAGTCTTAGTGAATGTTTTATATATATCTGAAAATAATGCATTGGAAGAAAACAACCTTCTGTTATGCAAAATATTCTGTAAAAATTAATTAGATCAATTTTTTTTTTTTTTTTTTTTTTTTTTTTTTTTTTTTTTTTTTTTTTTC
>NW_007736820.1:23057-24643 GCF_000696425.1 Galeopterus variegatus
ACCTCGGACACTGCAGTTCTCATATCAGTTGGCTTATTGCTCTTTTTAAATATCTTCCATATCTCTACTAACTTTTCTCTACCTTTTTCAACCTATTGAATACATAATAATGGCTATTTTAATTTACTTGTCTATTAATTCATTAGTATCATTTTTGAATCAGTTTTGATTGTTTTTTTCTCTTCATTGTGAGTCCATTTTTCATCTGTTTTGCACAGGTTGTTAAGTTTTTTATTAAATAACAGGAGTACTCAGTTGCTGGTGGATACTTTTGTATTCCTGTAAATATTTTAAAGTTTTTTTGTTCATTTGTTTTTGTTTTTTCCTGAGATGCTGTTAAGTTATGGATACAGTTTGGTACTTTTAGTTTTTTCTTGTAAGTTTTCTCTATAGAGACCAGAGCAGCTTTAGACTATGTCTAATTTTCTCCTGTTATTGAGGCAAAACACCTCTGAGTATTCTACCCCATATGGCATGAGTTAAGTAGTTTTCCAGTCTATCTGCTGAGATCAGGAACTATTCCTCCTGGACCCGTGTGAGCTCTGAGAATTGTTTCCTCAAATTCTTTCCAGTGGATATTTTCCAGGCTATGGTTTTCTCTCATGAAAACACTGAACACTGAAGACTGCAGGTATATGTACTCCCTGCATGGCTCTGGATATTTAACATTCTCTCACTCCCCCGCCTCCCTACCCCCCACCCCTGCCATGTGTGCCTTGCTCTCCCTATATAAATATTCCCTCTCCCTCTCTCTGTAGCACTAATGTATCTGGTAGGTTGTCCTGCAAATCCTAACCAACTTGGCCTTCTCCTCGTGGGCTCCCAGCTCCTAGCTCCATTTTCAACTTAGAGAGACTTCTAGGTTCTGCCAAGATTCCCATTATCCATACCATATCCTGAATTACATGATAGGCTGGGAAAACTGTAGGGCTTGGACATTTCATTCTCTCTCTCTCAGGTATCGAAGCCTTACATTACTGATGTCATTAATGAAAGGCATTGATACCTGAGAGACAGAAAATTAAAACTATCAATACCTGAGGGACAGAGAATTAAAACTGTTGTTTAATATATTATGTTTTGTTTTCTAGTTGTTTAGGTGGGAGAGTAAAGTGGTTCCTGTTATTTTACCGTCATCAAAAGCTGAAGTCTTCTATAAGTTTTTTTAATGATTTTTGATGTAGATATTGATTTTGCCTTTAGATTTGCTTAACATTCTAGTGTAATTTGCCCCCTAATAAAGAATACTTTTTAAGATTAATGTATAGAATTTTTGAAATGCTTGTTACCTGCAGAAATGAATTTAGTCACATAATTAGGATATGTGCCCAAATAAGTTAAAATATGGCTTATTCAAGTGAATACTCTGCTTTACCCTGTTGGCAAGAGTCTTAAAAGTGTCTGAGCTTTACTTACACAGGTGAGCATGCAATGGTAGGCTATATGGATTCAAAAAAGCAAAAATATTTTCTTAGTTCCACAAAAATATCTGTACGATTTTCTAGCATGCCAAAATTTATGCGTGAATGAGAAGACATTGACTTTTGTCCTTCTGACCTCTTATTCCATATCTTAGAGAGTAAATT
>NW_007736820.1:25616-26785 GCF_000696425.1 Galeopterus variegatus
AATGAGAAGACATTGACTTTTGTCCTTCTGACCTCTTATTCCATATCTTAGAGAGTAAATTAAAAAAAAAACATACAAAAAAATTCTTTCCAGTTAATATACTGTGAATAAAAATATTTTTCTATTTGAGCTCATAGTTCAAGGGATAAAATTTTATCCATTAATACAAGGTGTAAAATGAGAGAGAAGGGTCTTTACATGACTTTATCTATATGTGTAAAGTCATAAATGTGATAAGCCTTGGGCCCTTTACCATTGAGTGACTTGTCCTCCTATTTGCATGGATTCATTAGCCCTCCTCTATTGTTCACATGACATAGTCTTCCAGCTAAGTATATCCTAGGAGATCAATTCATTAATTCACTTTATTTATTTATCAGGTCAATTTGTTAGTTTACTACCGATTCCTTATTTATCATTCATTTATCTATCCATTCACTAAATATACATTTAGCACTAGTATGCCAAGCACTGTGATACACACTCTATGTATTATTTAACATCCTATAAAATAATCCTATGAATATTCTTATTTAATAAATGGAAACAATGAACTTTAAAGGTTTAGAAAGGTTAGATAATTTTTCAAAATACCCCACGTAATATATGAGTTAGAGGTAAACTTTCAATAAATTTCTGTCTGACATTAAGCCTAAGTACTTTATTATTCAATATTTCCTCTTCACAGAAAATGCCTATGAGAAGTCATTTGAAAATTAGAGCAATATTATTATTTAGCATGTGACAATAGCCAAAATGGGTAATCCTGGCCCTTTAAAAACTAAATGCAGCATTGTGATTTCTTTCACTATATGATGAAAACATATGTTAATTTTCATTGTAATTAGAAAACTGACAAACTTGATTCAACTGAAGATAATTCATTTTATCTAAATAAATTTTTAATAAAATTTACCAAGGTAATGTTTACCTATTATAAATGTAACACACACCTATTTTAAATGTAAATTTATAGACCAATAACAGCAAATGAGATTTAATAAGAAATTAACAAGCTCCCAAAAAGAAAAGTCCAGGACTGGATGGCTTCACTGCTGAATTCTACCAAACTTTTAATGAAGATTTAATAAAAATTCTTCTCAAACTGCTGTAAAAAATATCAAAGGAAAGGATATTGTAACAAACTCATTCTATGAGACCAACATCAC
>NW_007736820.1:27190-29310 GCF_000696425.1 Galeopterus variegatus
TTTACCTATTATAAATGTAACACACACCTATTTTAAATGTAAATTTATAGACCAATAACAGGAAATGAGATTTAATAAGAAATTAACAAGCTCCCAAAAAGAAAAGTCCAGGACTGGATGGCTTCACTGCTGAATTCTACCAAACTTTTAGTGAAGATTTAATAAAAATTCTTCTCAAACTACTGTAAAAAATATCAAAGGAAAGGATATTGTAACAAACTCATTCTATGAGACCAACATCACTCTGATACCAAAACCAGATATGACAATAACAACAAAAAAAGAAAACTGCAGGCTGATATCCTTGATAAACACAGATGCAAAAATCCTCAAAAAAGTACTAGCACAATAAGAGGATTGTAACATAATCCAACAGCACAATAAAAGGCTTAGACACCATATCACTGGATAACTGGATAAGTAAAATGTGGTATATATAAACAGTGGAATAATACTCAGCCATATAAAAGAATGAAATTTTGCCATGCTCAGCAGCATGGATGAGCTTGAAGAAAATTACATTAAGTGAAACAAACTAGGCACAAAAACAGAAATACCTCATGTTCTCACTCAAAAGGGGGAACAAAAAATATATAAATAAATGAAAGGAAAAAGGAAGAAACAATAATCACAATAACAAATTTTGATCTTTCAGAAGGCAAGAACAGAACTGTGGTTACTAGAAGAGGGAAAGGGGGAGGTGCTGGGAGTAAGTGAGAAATTGGTTAATGGACACAAAATATAATTATGTTTTATAATGATGAACATGTTAATTATCCTGATTTGACTGTCACACACTGTACAAAGGTATTGATATTTGACTTTGTACCCCATGAATATGTATAATAAATTGTTTCAATAAAATTTTTTTTTAAAAGATTATACATCTTGATCAAGTGAAGTTCATCCCAGGGATGCAAGGATGGCTCAACATATGCAAATCAATAAATGTGATACATCACATCAACAAAATAAAAGATATAACCATATGATTATCTCAATAGATGCAGAAAAAGAATTCAATAAAATTCAACATCGCTTTGTGATAAAAAACCTCCACAAATTAGAAATAAAAGTAAAGCTTCTCAGCACAGTAAAAGCCATACATGACAAACTCACTGTGAACATCACACTGAACAGAGAAAAGTTGAAAGTTTTTCATGTAAGATCAGGAACAAGACAAAGATGCCCACTCTCATCATGCCTATTTAACATAGTACTAGAAGTTCTAGCCAGAGAGTCTGGGCAAGAGAAAAGAATGAAGAGCATCCAAGTTGGAAAAGAGAAAGAAAAAATGTCCCTATTTGCTGATGGCATGATCTTATATATAGAAAAAGCTAGAGACTCCACCAAAAATCTCTTAGAGCTTATAAACAACAATGAACTATCAGAAAAAGAAATCAAGAAAGCAATCCCATTTGCATAATGACCAAAAAAATAAAATACCTAGGAGTAAATTTAACCAAAGTGGTGAAAGATCTCTGAAGGATAAATACAAAACACTGCTGTAAGAAATTAAAGAGGACACTGAAGATAGAAAGACACTTCATGTTCATGAATTGGAAGAATTAATCTGGTGAAAATGTTCATACTACCCAAAGCAATACAGAAATTCAATGCGATCCCTGTCAAAATACCAATGGCATTCTTCACAGGAATAGAAAACAAACAAACATACAAACAAAAAAAACACACACACACAAAAAAAACAATTATATCAGTCATGTGGAACAATAAAAGACCCAAAAAGCCAAATAAAACCTGATAAAAAATAAACAAATAAAACCAAAGGTATTGCACTCCCTGACTTCAAACTATACTATAAAACTATAGTAACCAAAACAGCATGATACTGGAATAAAAATAGGCACTTGGGCCAATGGAACAGACTAGAGAACCCAGAAATCAACTCATGGACTTACAGCCAACTGATCTTCAACAAAAGTACCAAGAACTTACATTAGGGAAATGGCAACCTCTTCAGGAAATTGCTCTGGAAAAACTGGATATCCATTTGTAGAAGACTGAAATTAAACTCCTGCCTCTCACCGTATACCTAAATCAACTCAATATGGATAAAAGACTTAAATATAAGACCTGAAATGATAAAACTCCTAGAA
>NW_007736820.1:30085-31624 GCF_000696425.1 Galeopterus variegatus
AATCAACTCAATATGGATAAAAGACTTAAATATAAGACCTGAAATGATAAAACTCCTAGAAAAAAACGTAGGGCAAACACTTCAGGGTGTAGAACTGGATAAAATCTTTACGAATAACACCCAAAAAGCTCAAGCAACAAAGGAAAATATAAACAAATAGAATTCTATCAAACTAAAAAGCTTCTTCACAGCAAAGAAAATGATCAACAGAGTGAAAAGTCAACCTACGGAAAGGGAAAAAAAAATATTTGCCAACTATGAATCCAACAGTGATTAATACCCAGAGTACAAAAGGAACTCCAATAACTTAACAGTAAAAAAAAAAAAAAAAAAAAAATGAGTAATCCAATTTAAAAATGAGCAAAGGAGCTGAAAAGACATTTCTCAAAGAATGGCACACAGGTACATGAAAAAATGTTCAACATCACTAATCATTAGGGAAATGCAAATCTAAACTATATTGAGATATTATCTCACCCTAGTTAGACTTGCTATTATAAAAAAGACAGAGAATAACAAATGCTGGTAAGGGTGCAGAAGAAGGGAACTCTCCTACACAATTGGTGGGATTGTAATTTAGTACAGCAATCATGGAAAACAGTATGGAGACGCCTGAGGCCACTATAGATAGATATACCATATGACCCAGCAATCCCACTATTGGGTATATACTCAATGGAATAGAAGTCATCACGCTGAAGAATTACCTGCACTCCCTTGTTCACTGCAGCTCTACTTATGATAGCCAAAATATGGATCCACCCAAATGCCCATTGATGGACAAATGGATAAGGAAAATGTAGTATATACACACAATTGAATACCACTCAGCTATTAAAAAAAAGAATGAAACTCTGCCATTTGCAGCTATAAGGATGATCCTTGAGAAAATTATCTTAAGTGAAATAAGCCAGGCACGTAAAGAGAAATACCATACATCCTCACTCATAAGTGGGAGCTAAAAATGAGAGAGAGAGAGAGACCCCAATAATACATTGGACTTTCAGTTATATTGTATTAGGGCCCAGTTGGTGATTTGATTACCTTTCTTAAGATCCTGTCTTCAAAAAATGTCACATTCTAAGGTACTGGGGTTTAAAACTTCAACATATAATTTTTAGGGAGTACAGGGGCCCAAATGAAACCCACTATACTACTAATCACAAAATTCTCTTGTGCTGCCACTTGCAGTCAGCATATTTTATAACCTTCAGCTTTTTAAAACCATTGAGCTTTTTTTCTTTCCCCATAATTTTGTCTTTTCTAGAAGGTCACTTAAATGGACTCATAAATTAATTAATTTGAGTCTGGCTCCTTTCACTTATCTCAGTTCTATGGACCATTTGGCTTTTTGTTTGTTTGTTTGTTTTGTTTTGTTTTGTTTTGTTTTTGCTTTTCGTGGATCAGTGTTTTCTTTTTCTTTTATTGCTGAGTAGTATTCTATAGTATAAATATGCCATAATTTGTTTATCTACTCTGCAGTTGAAGGATACTTGGATTTTTTTTTTTTTTCTGATTTATTTGGTAATAATGAATTAA
>NW_007736820.1:31894-36348 GCF_000696425.1 Galeopterus variegatus
TAAATATGCCATAATTTGTTTATCTACTCTGCAGTTGAAGGATACTTGGATTTTTTTTTTTCTGATTTATTTGGTAATAATGAATTGGGTAACTAAATTTTTAGTAAACTTTAGTAGTGGGCAAGATTTCCCATTCTTGTGAGTCTGTTATTTCTGATTTATTTGGTAATAATGAATTAAGTAACTAAATTTTTAGTAAACTTTAGTAGTGGGCAAGATTTCCCATTCTTGTGAGTCTGTTATAGTAATATAATACTCATTGTGGTTGTATTATCTTAATGTGGTTGTTTGTGATTTAATGATATGTTAAACATCTGTGAATCCACCACTGATATGGAAACTAGATCTTTAACAAAAACTTATACTACTTTTGTGGACCTTTACTATTCTATGTTCTACTTTCCTACAATTCAATGCAACTACTATCCTAAGATGATCATTCTCTGAGTAACCCTTGAGTAACCAGAGCATTCAACATTTTGACCATATCTCACCATTTACCTCACAAGGTATTCGATTTGCCTCCCAAGATACAACATATATATCAAAAGGAATAAATGTCCCATCACTGCAAACAAGGGTCATTAGCTTTCCAGGCTATTGTGACAGAATCTTTTTCTCAAGTACTCTACCTCATGCACTCAGCCAGTTCCACATTTTAGGTTCTGTTTCAAGTAGAATTTCGCTTCCATGTACTACACATTGTGCAAGTTAACTACACTCTTATCTACAAATAATATACACCCTAAAGATATTTTACACAGTGAATAGATTTATTTATCTCATGCAATGCTTACGGTAGGAAGTTCAGGTCTAAATAATGCCATCAGGAAACCCGAATCTTTATATCTTTTATCCCTGTTATCCTTAGAATAAAGGGTGGGTGCCAAGATGACCACTTCATTTCCAGGGCTTTAGTTCATTTTCTAGACATGTAACAAAAAGGAAATAAATAGATGCACCAGCAGATTTCTGCTAAATCTCACTAGCTGGAGTTATGCAATACGGACATCATGACCTACCAAGAAAATCGTTGAATTTAGTTTTTAGCTGTAGCTTTTAGCCTTTACGTTTCAGGGTGGAAAATAAAAATGGGGTTGTGAACAACTTTCATGTGTAACCACCTGGGTGATTTCTATAATCTGTTTTCTGATTCTTACATATATCCAAATATCTTTTCTTCATCCTCACAAGAGGATGAATTATTGACTCACTATAGGCTTCTTGTGTTGTTGTTCATTTTTTTAATGTTATTTCTTATTATTATTGAAATGTAATTGATTAAACATATTTATGGGGTACAGAGTTGTATATCAATACCTGTGTACAATGTGTGATGATCAAATCAGGATAATTAGTATGTTCTGTAGTTGACATTCCACTGTCTTGTAGCTTCCAGTGGCACAGTTGAAAAGCCCAATTCCAATATGATTATAATCTCAAAGTTAATATATTATTTTTGCCTGGGAACATGTAAGAATGCATTGTTTGTCAGAAGAGTTCAAGATTTCAAGAATGTGTGAGTACGCATGGATACATATAAGTTTTATCTTATACAGCAGCTAAAAAACTTGTTATTTCCATCTGTATACTTTGGTCTTTCTCCAATTCAAAAAAATATTTTGTATCATTATTTAAATATTACCTCTTTTTCTTCTGTTTCCCTTATCCCCCAAATATCTATTGTTCTTATAATATAAGAGGTCATCAAAAAGTTCATGGAAGGATTTATACCCTATATTAATTATTTTTCCACAAACTTTTGAAGTTCACTCATAGATCTCCTAAACTGCTTTCAAAATCCCTCATTGCCTTTTCATTCTTTTCATTCTCTTGTCTTTATATCTTACTCTGTACTTCAAGATAAATCTCTGATGTGATTTTATAGCTTACAAAACTGAATCTCAACAGAAACTTTTTTCTTCTTTTAAATCCTCTAGTATTATTTTTTGTGACAAAAAGATTTCTGGATTCAGAAAATGCTTACATTATTATTGTTTGGTCAAAATTTTTTTTCTCCCTCTGCAGCTTTATTTCATAGTCATCTCTCTCTCCCTCTCAATTTCCTCTTTGCTCTTCTCTATGATTGCTGAGCCCTCCTTCTTTCTGTATCAGGATTTGTTAAAGTATATTAAATGAGAGAGGCAAAGTCATATCTGCCATCATAGGGTGGGAAATAGTACCTGGAGCTAGCATCTCTCTTTCAAATCTGTTTTGTACTTTTCAAATTTCAGCAGCAGGGAAGATTCAATCCATCCTTTCAGCTTTTTCTTAGACTGTGGGAGGCCACGCAGATGTAGCTCATTGACATGTCATTCCAGCTCTCCAAACACCTCTGAGCACCAAGTCTTCCAAAGACATGATAGTTCCAGTCTTCTGCCAGGCTCATATCTCACCATGCTGGCTTACAGTCTCCTTCTGTCCGGGGTGGCAGTGGTAGAGGTGGGTAGGGGATGGGTAGGTGGTAGGGTTGAGGGGGAAAACCTGGAGAAGAAAATCTTCATTAGATTCTGCTACTGGAAACCCACTAGAGATTAGCACCTCTCTTTAACTTAAGTGCCCATTTTCTCATATGCTAGTTGGCTCATAAAGACTGTTAGCTTGGAGATGAGATTAGAACTAGAAGCTGTGTTTGAGTTATGTTCCCAGATCATCATTCTTCCACAATGTCCTTAGGTTAAGGTCATTTTCATATTCTTCTACTATTTCTGTTGGATTGGGGTAAGTTTACATCTTAGTCACACATTTTTTTGTTATCGTTTTTAGTTTTGGCTTTTCTCTTGTATGTTGAATTTTAATTTATAAGTTAATCTTGAAGAGGCTCTACTATTTCTGTTGGATTGGAGTAAGTTTACATCTTAGTGACACATTTGTTTGTTATCTTTTTTAGTTTTGGCTTTTCTCTTGTATGTTGAATTTTAATTTATAAGTTAATCTTGAAGAGGAGCATGTGCTGTTTTTGTTCTTTCTGTCTGTTCCCTCTTGTCCTCTATTTCTAAGCTCCCCCATCTTACTCTTATGGTGAATGTTCCATCGTTAAGCTTCTCCTGACTTCCAGTCCAGAACTAGGTATATGGAGGTAACTAGAATTCTTAACCTATAGTAATAATGTTAATATCATAGACAAGCATACTAAGAAGGAAGCCATATTTTACAGATTTGTTGACAAATTTTTCTACTTACTCTAACCCACTAACTTTCAAACTTTNGTCTGTTCCCTCTTGTCCTCTATTTCTAAGCTCCCCCATCTTACTCTTATGGTGAATGTTCCTGTTAAGCTTCTCCTGACTTCCAGTCCAGAACTAGGTATATGGAGGCAACTAGAATTCTTAACCTATAGTAATAATTTTAATATCATAGACAAGCATACTAAGAAGGAAGCCATATTTTACAGATTTGTTGACAAATTTTTCTACTTACTCTAACCCACTAACTTTCAAACTTTTTCTGACAGAAGCTGACAGAAAAAAATTCAATTTACATTCTTACCTGGTGAACAATTGTATATGCACATATGTACATATCAGGAAAATAAACTTCTCTAAACAAAACATGTGCAGGCTTACCTGTGATGTGCTCAAACATTCTGTATTACACTATAATTCATTTAAAAATACTTGTTATGCCATTATACATTGATTTCAAATCAAATAATGGCTGTAACTTGTAGTTTAAGATATACTGATCCAGGTTCTCTGAGTGTGAAGCTTTACTAAAGCTATCTCCTGAGAGTGTTTCATCACAGTCAGTTTTTATCAAGTTATTTTCATGGGTAGTGAGACCTCATATAGTTTCTGGTGTCAAGCAATGAATCTTGCTCAAGTTCTTTGTTTCTCAAAGGATATGTGACCATTCATAAGACACTTCTGAAGTCTAGAAAGCTTGAGCACCAGCCTCACCTACTGCTGTTATTATTATTTTTTTTTTTTAGTCTGCAGTGGCTCATAAAAACCTTTGCCTGACTTTTGAATGTGAATATCTTATTATTTTATTAATTTTTGCTCTGTGCTTATAGATCATAGAGATATTCACAATATAAACTTAGGACATCAATGATGATCAGAATTAATAAATTTGATCAACTTATAAAGACTTGAGAAGTTCAAATATCAATCAGTATAGCATGAAATCTGTATATTGATAGAAAAATATAATATAAGTAGAAGAACAGTTTATTTATGAAAAAAAATATTTTATAGGGCAAATGATGCATGAACAAAAATTAAATACACAATTTGCTTATGACTTAAATACCTGATACTGGGTAATTTATAAAGAAGAAATATTTATTTCTTAGTGTTTTGGAGGCTTGGAAGTCCAAGTCCAGGGAACTCATCTGGTGAGGCCTTCTTTGGTGATGACTTCAGTGACACTGGGCATCACACTGCACTATGGCAGATGGCTTGAGCAGAGAGAGCAAGAGAGCTCCTCATGCACTCTCCTTTTATAGCCCT
>NW_007736820.1:36760-38387 GCF_000696425.1 Galeopterus variegatus
AAACAAACAAACAAAATTCTCATAGAGCTCTTATGTTCTTTGAAATATGGTTTGAAAATTAATAGTCTAAACCATTGCCCTCAAAAGTGTGTTATGGGCAACATTTGAGTCCACTTAGAAGATAGTTTTATTGATGTTCAGATAAAAAAGAAATTCATACCCACTTTTAAAGTTTTTGTTTTATTTTGTTTTGTTAACTAAAGGAAGTCACAGAGCCTGGTATACACTCATCTGCAATAGGATTATTTTAAAGGTGGATATAATTTGTGGTATTTCCCACAAATATTTGTCCATAGAATCCTTTTATTAAAAAGAAAATCTATTTAACATGAATGATTTTCAGAACACAATTTAAATTAAAGAGTAATATTTATACTGTCTGGCCTATTTGTAAGATATCAAGATATATACATTCTATATAAAGTAGGTTATAATATAAATGATAAAAGGATCTATCTAGCAAAAGGGCATAACAATCATAAACATATGTGTGCCCAAACCGGATGACCCAGATGAACAAAGCAAATGTTATTAGACCTAAAGAAAGAAAGAGATGGACCCAAATACCATAATATTTCGGGACCTGAACAGACCCCTCTCATCACTAGACAGAGCATCTAGGTAANGCCGGACACGAAAAAAGACAAAAAAAAAAAAAAAAAGAAAGAGCTAGGAAAAATAACAAGGATACTTGACATCTTAAATTGGTAAAATATTTTGCATTTCTTCATGTATTTTAAAGTGAGGTAACTATAAATTAGCACTGTGTGTGTCTGGTAATTACCTTCCTTCTCTTTTGATTATCATCACTGGTCCCTCATTTAAATTTTACTTGTATTACTGAGAAACACGTACTTCTTACCTCACAAAAATGTCATAGAAAGAAAAGTGAGATTAGTGTTGTAAAAATATTCCCAGCACAGCCAAAGAAATATATTATGTGAATTTAGCATACGATTACCCTTAGCAGTATTATTACCCATTAGAAGGCCAAATACACTTTATCTAAGAGCTTTGTAAATGAAGGACTCTACAAAAAATGTTGGTTAATGTTTTACTTAGGCAATCATTAACTTAACTTGCCAATACATATTTTTTCTTTAAATATAAAATATGTGAGCAATTCAGAATTTTACTTGCCTGTTCTTGTCATAAAATGCTTTCATGCTCATTTTCCTCCTTCAATATAATGACTTAATATGTACTTATATAGTGATTTCCATGTAGTGAATGTTTTACAATAATTTATTAGTGAACATTTCTTCAACATATACAATAACATACTCAATAATTATTAATAAACTTTATTTGTAAGATGGTGAAATAAAAGAGTTTTATTCTTAGCTTACTTGAAAATATACAAAATCACAAAAAAGTAAGTTAGTTATTCTATATTGCACAGTTGGTGGCAGAGCTACAATTAGAACTCAGATTTCTAGTTTTCATCATCCACACCAGTGCTTCTTAAACTTTTGGGATTTAAAAACCCTGCTGGAAAATTTTTTATACTTTAGAACTTCAGCATTGTGGTGGTATTGAAACATAGCTGAGGTGACTGATAGGGTACAAATTAAACAAGAACATAGTGATCATGCTTTCTTCCCTAAAAAATAAACAAACAAACAAA
>NW_007736820.1:39709-41301 GCF_000696425.1 Galeopterus variegatus
CAGGGAAGATATCTATAGAACATTTCACCCAACAACTACAAAAATACATTCTTCTCACCAGCACTTGAAACATTCTCCAGGACAGACCACATGCTAGGTCACAAATCAAGTTTCAAAAAAATTAAACAAAAATTGAAATAATTTCAAGTATCTTTTCAGACCACAATGGATTAAAACTAGATATCAATAACAAGAAAAACTCTGGAAAGTATACAAATACATGGAAATTAAACAAGTTTCTGAATGAACATACAGGTACAAAAACACATAAAAGAAGAAATCAAGAAATATCGTGAAACTAATGAAAATAGGGAGAAATCATTAAAAAAATGTGTGATACTGTGAACACATACAAACAGGACTGAACTATGAATAAATAGAAAACCTGAACAGACCAATAACAAGGAATGAGATTGAAGCAGTAACCAAAAGTCTTCCAACAAAGAAAATTCAAGGACTGGATGGGTTTACTGCTGAATTCTACCAAACCTTTAAAGAGGAATTAATGCTATTATCTTCAAAGTACATCAAAAATAGAAAATAAGTCATTCTCCCAAACTCATTCTATGAGGCCAGAATCACCCTTATACCAAAACTAGACAAAGATACAACACAAAAAGAAAACTACAGGCCAATATCTTTTATGAACATAGATGAAAAAATCCTCTAGAAAATATTAGCAAACTGATTACAGCAACACGTCAAAACATTATACCCCATGATCAACTGTGATTCATCCCAGGGATGCAAGGATGATTCAACATACACATGTCAAAAAATGTGATGCACCACATCAACAAACATTAAGAACAAAAGCCATAGAATTATCTTAATAGATGCAGAAAAAGTATTTGACAAAATTCAACATAACTTCATGATAAATACTCTCAGCAAATTGGGTATAGAAGGAAAGTACGTCAACATAATAAAAGCCATTTATGACAAACCCACCACCAATATCATCCTGAATGTGGAACAAAAACAAGACAAGGATGCCCACACTCATCACTGCTGTTTAATACAGTATTGGAAACACTAGCCAGAAAAATCAGGCAAGAGAAAGAAACAAGGGGCATCCAGATTGGAAGAGATGAAGCATATCTTTGATGGCATATGAAATGACTGCATGTGACATGATCTTTTATACATCTGATTGCATATGACATGATCTTATATGGAGAAAAATCTAAAGATCCCACCAAAAATCTCTTAGAGCTGATAAATGACTTCAGTAAAGTTGGAGGATATAAAATAACATGCAAAATTCAGTACTGTGTTTATATTCCAGTAACAAGCTAGCAGAAACAGAAATCAAGAAAGCATGGACGTTTACAATAGTCACCAAAAAATAAAATATCTAGGAATCAATTTAATCAAGGAGGTGAAATATCTCTAAAAGAACTACAAATCATTGCTGAAAGAAATTAAATGGGACACAAAAAGATGGAAAGACATCCCACACTCTTGGATTGGAAAAATTAACATTGTGAAAATGTCCACACTACCCATCGCAATCTACAGATTCAATGCAATCCCCATCAAAATATCAATGATATTATGCACAGAAATATTTTTTAAAAACTAACATTCTT
>NW_007736820.1:42151-58678 GCF_000696425.1 Galeopterus variegatus
CAAAAAGACAAAAAAAACAACAACAACAACAACAAAAAAACTAACATTCTTATAGAAAGACTAAAGACTCTCAGTATCTAAAGCAATCCTGAGCAATAAAACAAACAAACAAACAAACAAACAAACAAATAAATAAACAAACAAATAAATAAAGCTGGAGGAGTTACACTACCTGACTTCAAATTATACTACAAAACTAGTAACCAAATCAGCATTGTACTGGTATAATTAGGCACTTGGATCAATGGAACAGAGCAGAGAGTCCATAAATACTTACAGCCAACTGAGTTTTGACAAAGGCACCAAGAACATACATGGAGAAAAGTCTGCCTCTTCAATAAATGGTTCTGGGAAAATTGGACATTTGTATGTAGAAGAATAATACCAGACCTGTACTTCTCATCATAAATCAAAATCAACTCAGAATGTATTGAAGTCTTAAATAGAAGACCTGAAACTATAAAACTGCTACAAGAAAACATAGGGAAACACTTCAGGATGTTGGAATGGATAAAGACTTTATGAATAAGACCTCAAATCACAAGGAACAAAAGAAAAAAAAATAAATTGGATTATGTTAAACTAAAAAGATTCTGTACAGCAAAATAAGCAATTAATGGAATGAAAAGACAACATACATAATGAGAGAAAATATTTGAAAACTATGCATATGACAAGTAATTAATATCTGGAATATACAAGAAACTCAAATAATAGTAAAACAAAAAATGAAAAAGAAAAAATTAAAAAAACGAACAAACATGTAACCCATTTAAAAAATGGGCAAAAGTTGAACAGGCATTTCTCAAAGAAAAATGCACAAATGGCCCACACATACATGAAAAATGTTTAGCATCACTAAGCATTAGAGAAATGCAAATAAGAACTACACTGACATAACATCTCACCCAGTTATACTGGCTATTACCAAAAAGACAGAGAATAACAAATGCTGGTGAGGATGTGGAGAAAGGGGAACCCTCCTACACTGTTGGTGGACCTGTAAATTGGTGCAGCCATTATGGAAACAATATGGAAGTTTTTCAAACAACTACAGATAGATCTGCCATATGATCCAACAATCCCACTACTGAGTATATACCGAATGGAATGGAAATCATCATGTCAATGTGATACATGCGTTTCCATGTTTATCGCAGCTTTTCTTACAATAGCCAAGAGTTGGAACCAATCTAAATGTCCATTGATGGATGACTGCATGAGGAAAATATGGTATATATACAAAACGGACTACAAGTCTACCATAAAAAGAATGAAATTCTGCCATTTACAGCAACATGAATGAACTTAAAATTATATTAAGTGAAATAAGCCAGACACAGGAAGAGAAGTACCACACACCCTCACTCATAAATGGAGCTAAACAAAATAATAAAGAAAGAAAGGAAGGAAGATACAACAATCACAATAATTCTTTGAACTTTCAAAGGTAGAGAACAGAACTGAACTCACAAGAGGTGGGAACGTGGAAGTGGCTGGGGTAGAAGAATTTATTAAAGGGTCAAAAAAAGGATTACCTTGTGTAATGTTGAATATACTAATTATCCTGATTTGAGCATCACATATTGCACACAGACATTTGATATTCATTGCTTTGCCCCACAGATATGTACAATCAGTTATGTTTCAATTAAAAGAAAAACACCCGTTTATTCAATACCCAGATCAAGAAAGGTAACATTACCAGCATTCCAGAAGCTACACTAAATTCCTTTCCTAGTCATCATTTCCCGCTCATCAAGGATAACCATTATCCTGAATTTTTGTATTAGTTTTCTGTAATGACTAACAATGTATAGCATCTATTCATGGCTTATTTGCTATCCATATGTCTATTTTACCCATTTTAATTAGTTTTCTTTTTACTGAGTTTTTGACAGTAACTTTTATTTTAAATATCAGTTCTTTATAAAATATATGTTTTTAAAACATTTTCCACCAGCGTGTAGCTTTTCATTTCATTTCCTTAATGGTGTCTTTCACAGAGCAGAAGTTTTTAATTTTTATAAAGTAAAATTTATCTATCTGCTATTCTGTAGACTATACTTTTTAGCAAAGTATGTAATACATTTTCGCCTAATAGAAGGTCATATATATTTTCTACCATAATTTTCTTTCAGAAAATTTATATGTTTGGGTTTTACTTTTGTGTTACTGAGTCATCTTGCTTTCAAGTTTTATATAGTGTGATGTGTAGATTCAACTTTACTTTTTAAAATATGTACATATCTTATTGATTCAGGATCACTTGTTGAAAAAAAACTGTTTTCTGCATTGTGTGACCTTTGGGACTTGTCAAAAGTCAGATTATTTGGAATAGAATACAGTGATACATCAGATTCAGTTCTCTATTATATGTCACACTTGTCCACTTACGTGTCCAGTTTTGTCTCTACAGACCCACAAGACCACCGAATACTTTTATGAATTCTCCATTCTGATCTTCATCAACATTTCTCTGCCTGGACAAGATGTTCAGTCTTGTTGTGTCTGCAGAATCAGCCATGACTGTAAAAAAGAACCTCATCAGTTCTCCTCTCTTCTTTACTTTTTCTCATCTCTGAAAGTTTAGCAGCCCTGATCCTTGTTGCTTCAGCAGATATCTGATACCTTTCAACAGGTAACTTTTGGAATTCATCTGAATTTTCTAGTATTTCTCAGTGAAATTATTGGTCTGTCTCTATAAACTCCATTTTACTTCAAAAGAGATTTTCATTTGTCTTAGTTTAAGCTGCGATAACAAGTTATCATAGACTAGGTAGCTTAAACAACCCAAATTTATTTCTTGCAGTTCTGGAGACTGGGAGGTCCAAAATCATGGTGCCAGAATAGTCAGGTTCTGCTGAGGGCCCTTTTCCTATTACATGTTTGCAGACGGACATCTTCTTGTTGTGTCCTCAGATGAGGAAGAACAGAGAGAGAGACTCATTCCATCAAGAAGGCTCAATGCTCATAACCAAATTTATCTCTCAAAGTCCTCATTTCCAAGTACCATCACATTGGGGATTATGATTTCAACATATGAATTTTTGGGGAACACAAACTTTCAGTCTATAGCATGATTCTTTTGAAAAATGATTCCTTATAGATAATTTTTGACAATTGATATTTCAATTTTAAATTTGAGTCTACTTGACAACCTTACTTTTGAAAAGAAAACGTTTAATTTTAAAATGTTAAAGAAAAATCTCTATTTATTATAAAAATTAAACCATGGGATAAAGGAGATTCTACCTGTGGGATGGTGGTATGAAAGTTTCATGGACCTGCTCCCTAATCAAATAAACATAACCAATAAGAATGACTTAAAAGACAGCCATTTAAAATATCTGGAAATTGTTCTAATGTCATACAGATGATGAAAATCATTTATTAAAGAAAATCTACTAAGCCCTATGAAGAACAGAAATAATCTGTGGCACTTGAGACAACAGAGGTACCTTCCTCAGTCCCACCTCAGTGTAAAAGAAACTCTAACTCAGGCAGGTGCCAAGAAGATAAGGCTGTTTTTCCCCCAACACTCAATAAAGGGCTAATAATTAACCATGGAAGGGCTAGGTCTTTCTTATCGAAGTCAGCTCTTTGTTTCACAGGTTAAATTGCAGTCATGTGAAGCCAAGAAGTAAAAAGCTCCCTTTCTCTTTAGTTCTAAAACATATGACAGAGATTATGTCTCAGCTAAAGAGGCTGAGAAAACTGGCTCCTGACTGCCCTTGCTCATGCATCAGTAGCAGAAAACACCCTGGAAGAGCCAAGTCCAGAATACCAGAGACTATGGCATTGTTCAGCACCACTTTTATATGCCACATGTGTCACTCCAAGAGAAGTGGGACACTGTCCCTGATCCCAACTCCTGAACAGTAGCTAGGAAATATTTTTCCATGGGTGAAGTCAAATCCTTAGAACAGAGAGCTCCAAAGATAAGGGAACTGACTTTGCTTTGAGCAGAGAGTGGGGATGTTTAAGCCTAAGGGCATTCTTGACAAACATATTTTCTAACAACCCCAGAGGCAAGAAATCTGACATCAAGATGTTAGCACAGCCACATTTCCTTCGAGATTATAAGTTGAATTCTTTCTAGCCCCTTCCTAGCTTTAGGTGAGGGCAAAGAATCCTTGCCATCCCTTGGCTTGCAGATGCATGACTTCAATCTCTATGTCTGTCATTACACGGCATTCTCCCTGTGTGTCTATGTCTTCACATGAGGTTTACCTCTTCTTATAAGGACAACAGTCTATTAGATTAAAGGTTTGACTTGGCTAATTGCATCTACAATGACTATTTTCAAACAAGATCACATTCTAAGTACTGGGGATTAGGGATTCAATACAGCTTTCTGATGGACAAAATTCAATCCATAACAGACCTGTTTTTTCATATTATACACAAAAATTAGCTCAAAACAGATCACAGACTTACATTTAAGAGTTAAAACCATGAAACATTTAGAGAAAATATATAAGTACATTGTGGTAACCTATAATTATTCAAAGCCCATCTAGATATGACACCAAAAGCATAAATGACAAAAGGAAAAGTAAACTGCATCACATCAAAATGAAAACAATCCTTTAAAGGATACAATAAAGTAAGTTAATGGTATTCACAAGCCGAGAAACTCCAAGGATTTCCAGTACACTACCAGAAGCTACCAAGAAGCAAGAAAGGATTGTGCCCTACAAGTCTCAGAGTGATCATTGCCCAACACTTTGATTCTGGATTTCTATCCTCCAGAACTGTGAGCTAATAAATTTCTGTTGCTTTAAGTCACCCAGTTTGTAGTAGTTTGTTATTGCAGCCCAAGGAAAGTAATACATCCTTAAACCTACTTTACCTAAATAAGCCCTTGTAAGTAATAGCTCACATTTATTACATGCATCCTCATCTAAAAAAACATTCAATAACAAAAACCCCAACAAGCTAGACAAAGATTAAAAATCCCTTGGAATTATGACTCAGTATTTATCCCCATTTTCAGATTGTCAGTGACAACACTGAGGTTAGGAAATTAGCTCTGGATAAAAAATATTTTGAGTGGTAGGTCTGATCCAGTGTTGGCTTGAACTTAAATATGTGTAATTAATCACTGCACAGTTTAATCTGTAAACAAATTTGTAATGCATGAAAATCTTTTTGATTTAGAAGTGTCAATTGTAAATTTTTTCCCCATTTTCATTTAATCTCCATTAAACAAAATGCTAACAGCAGAAATAGCCTGTGAAATAATGAAAGTTTTCAAATTATTTAACAATCAGTACTTTTGCTGGAATAAAAATCACTAAAGTATACATTTAAAGAGTTAAAAACAGTCTTCTTTAATTTGACGGAAAAGGTATTTTTTCTGTTTTAGTGCACATTCTCTCTCTCTCTCTCTCTCTCTCTCTCTCCCCCCCCTTCCACCCTCCCTCCTCCCCCCTTCATCCTGGATGCTTCCATATGCAAGGTAACTCGCTTTTGAATTTCATAAAATTATTGTTGTCTTTTTTTCTTTTCACATTTTCTGAAAACAGTCCACAATAATAAAAAATACATGCAGTCTATATTTTATTACAACAGTACTTCTAACTTACTCGTTCATGTGCTCCTCAAGTTTAGAGTTATTACCACAAAATTAATGGTACATGAAAGCCTTAAAGGGGAAGTACTGGAAAGGTTGGTTATAATTTCTTGATTGTTTAACATTTTGTGATCTTTTATATGACTTTCACTAATTTTCTTTTTCTACCTGAACTAAATAATGACACATAGTATTCATGATTCATGCACTAAACCAAAAAGTTGTGTCTGAGAAAGATGAACTGGAAATTTTATCTTATTTCTCATGTGTAATATTTCCCTTTTTTACACTTATTTTGACATGTCAGGGTTTACCATATAGAAACACTGAATCAAATCCTATGGAACATTATAATTTTTGGTGACTCATTTAATTGGCAGTCCCAGACAAAATATTTTCAGGGAAAAAAATAATTTTTAGAATATAGATTGAGTTAATAAGTCAGTTTACCTTTTCAGATAATATTAAATAATTTTTACTGAGTGCAAATATAGGAAACCTCATTAGACTTGTCTATTTTATTATTTATCTTATGCATTACATTAAGATACTTACTTCCATCTTAACATTCATTCTACAGTTTCTACTGCTAAAAATGGGACTACAATATACAATGATGGGATATTTTCTCAGAAACGTTTTATGGATGTCACTGATTATAAACGAGAAAGAAAAATCAAATATTTATTCATTATATGTATTTATTGCATTGTAAACTTCTTTACTTAGAACTTGAGTCATTCTACTTCAATTTTTTTCTTTTATAAACAAATGGTAATTATTTTTAAATGAATATTGCACCAAATACCTTGCAAATTTTGACATTAAATTAGTAATGTATTTTTATTTATTTAAAAAATAAAAATATTACAGTGTTCAAATCAATTATTTCTTGACTTCACCATTATCATCTTTGGTTTCATGAAAATATACATATTTGTGTGTATATGTATGCTTATATGCACCTACACATGTTTACATATGTGAAATATGTATAAAATGCACATATATGACTATATACACCTGTATAAACACATACAAGTGTGTATGAATGATATATGCACATAAATGTAAGTACATATAAAATGTTTATACACATGTATGTGCATTCATGTGTTTATATATTTTTTATGAGACTGAAAATAAAATTGGTGAAGTTAAGGATTAATTGATTTGATCACTATATTATTATATTTTAAACCAATAAAAACATATTACTGAATTAAAGGCAAACTTTGCAAGGTATTTGATGATATATACATACATATCATATGTATATATGCACATACATACATTCATGTACATGTGTATGCATTTATGCCTAAAACTATAAATATTTCTGTATCTATATGTGTATCTATAGCTTTTTATCTCTCAAGATAGACAGCATAATATACTAATTAATGGTGGAGACTAAAGAACCAACTACTTTGATTAGCCTATTTAATTCTGTGTGATGGGCAAGATATTTTTAAACCTCTGTGTTTCAGGTTTCTCATTATAAAATCTAAATAAGCATAGTAATTATTTCATTGTGTTGTTATTCAAATTAAGACAAAATCTCTAAAGTGACTTTCACGGCATAAAACTATATTTGCTAAAATGATGTTCAGCTTGTTTAATATTTCAATATTGAGTCTTTCAATCTATATATTTGTTATACTTTATTCAAGTCTTCTTTCAATAAAGTAGTATAGTTTTCTGTATAGAAATCTTGGCTATCATGTTTTGTTCATAAATACTTGATGTTTTAAATGCTACTAAAAATATTTTAAATTTGATTCTCATTTCATTTGTTTCATTGTTTAGATATACAATTTTTACACCTACGTTGATTTATTAATTCCAATAGTATGGAGAATAATTTATTGAATTTTCAATGTACACAATCACAAGGTCTTCAAGTAATCAGTTTCTTTCCAATAATTGCTTTATTCCAATAATATTGCATTTTTAAAGATCTGCTAAGGACTAATTCTCTAAACTTTATTTTTCTGAACGTGTATTTATTTCACTTTCATTGCAGAATATTAGCTTGGCTGGGCATGCAATTCTACTGTTGGCAATTGTTTCTTTCATCTATCCATTATCTTCTTGTTTTTATTATTTCTTTGGGAAAATCAGCTGTCAGTCTTCTTTCCCTTCAAATAAATATGATATATCTTTTCTTTTTCTTCTTTTAATATTTATTCTTAATTGTGAATTTTCTAAAATGCATTATGTGAGGAAAACAGAGTAGTTTAGTTAGGCCCCCTCACCTCAGGTCCAGCTGAAAGTGGTGCAGCACATCCTTTGTAAACAAGTTGTGTGGGACTAGAGTTAGTGTGCATGCACGCCTGTGTACTCTTTGGCTTGCTGCTATTTTTTGTATGCTCTTCAATGTGTGAAGCAGCAGCTCTGAACTGCTGGCTGACAAAGCTCATGTCTAAAAATAGGGCTTATTGTTTCTTCACCCATGGCCACAAGGACCTTTTCCTGTTACCTAGCTCATAGACTTGCATGTAAAGGGTTTGTGACCCAGTCTGGACAATGGGCTCGAGGGGTCTGTGAGCTCCCGCCCTAGCTTTACAATTGGCATAGTCTGTGACAGGATTCTGAGCAGGTACAGGAGCCAAAAGCCCTTTGGGAGAAGGAGGAAATGTGGCTACCCTTGAATATGTTGTGCCCTATAGCCACTTTCTTGTTGACCAGGATCTGATTGCTGCTTACTATACTGCAAGTCAACATAGACCAGGCACTAAAGTGGAGAACTCCTTGGGATGGGGAGGAAATGTGGCTATCCTTGAGTATGTGGTGCCCGGTGGCCACTTTTCTGCTGACTGGAGCATGACTATCACTCAAGATACTGCAAGTTGATCAAGATTTGAAGTGGAAAGCAGAGCTTTTGGAAGCACGGATAAATGTCCTAGAGGATGACATGCAGCAACTGACCACTCCTGCCTCTCATACCAGGGAAGACGACAAACCCAGTGGTGAGTTGGGGGAGACAGTGTGTCCCCAGGAACGGTCTGTCATGCATTGGAAAATGAAACAGGAGCAGCCTATGGGACCAGGTGGACAAATGGCAGGCAATCCACTGGTGACCCAATTCACTACCTATGTCATGTATACCCATTTTGAATTAGTTGACTTGGGGAGACAGTTTCAGCAGAAACAGGGGGAGCCCCTGGCTGGTTGGCTGCTGAAGTTATGGGAGGCAGGGGTAGATGGTGTGGTATGCTCTGGTGAGGAGATGGAAAAATTAGCCTCCATTACCATGCACCCGTCCCTGAGGCACGGGCTACAGAATAGCCACAGATATGCACAAGGGCCAGGTAATCACTCCTTGATGGAATGGGTGAGTGCAACTGCCTGAACAATGTGGGCAAATGCTGGAAAACTGTCCAAGATTGTTAGTAAATGGCAAATGCATGCTGAGTTGGTTCAAATAATTCAGGAGCTGGGGATGCAGCTTTCCATGTTTAATATGAACACCCATGGCCCGGATGATGAAAATTTTATGGGCAGCATGAGAGACATAGTGCTACAAAATGCCCTGTCAATGTCCTTTGGGTCACTGGTGGCCATACTAGCCCCATACATTGGTTGTCCTACACATGATGAAACAACCATGATAGCCGGCTTGGGTGAAGTAGAGGATAGGAGACAAGCAAAAGGGGTCCGAAAGGTGGCTAAGACCAAACCCCCAAGAAATGCTCAGGATTTTATACTGAGGGGACCAAGCAAGACTAGCCATAAGCAGATGTGGCTTGACTTGCTTGTAGCAGGGGTTGATAGCAAGAAAATTGACCAGCAGCCAAGTGCAGTCCTGTTTGTCTTGTGGCAGCAATTGCACCCTGAACAGTGTTTCAATAAACATTTGGAAACAGGTAGAAAGGTATGCTCAGTGGATTTAAAGGACTTTTTGGTTGCTCCTGAGGAGGCAGATGAACTGTTCTGTTTTGATTAGAGAGCAGGTCAAGGTATTCGTCTTTTGGGGGCAGGAGAGGACTGGAGGCCTCACGTTGAATTGGCAATATACTGGTCAAGGACAAATGTGCAGCGTGTTTTGGCATTGGTGGATATAGGCACATAATGTAGCCTGATATATGGCAATCCAGATAAGTTTCCAGGGGCCACAGTTCATATAGATGGCTATAGAGGACATATAATTGAAGTCAAAGCTGTGTCATTGCCATAGGGCATAGGACAATTCCCCCCTCATTTGTATACTGTATGTGTATATATATATATATACACACCCAGTAGCTGAATACAACTTGGGTATGGATGTACTTTATGGTTTGAACCTGCAAACAGCAGTCAGAGAGTTTTGACTGTGAATACAAAGCCATAGGGCATAGGACAATTCCCCCCTCATTTGTATACTGTATGTGTATATATATATATATATATATATATATATACACACCCAGTAGCTGAATACAACTTGGGTATGGATGTACTTTATGGTTTGAACCTGCAAACAGCAGTCAGACAGTTTTGACTGTGAATACAAACAGTAAAGCAGTAAAGCCTGTGTTACAGGTATATGCTAAACATGACCCACAGGTGTTACCCAAGCCAAGACATGTAGTTATTGTAAAGCAGTATTACCTACTGGGAGGACATGCAGAGATTGGTGCCACTATATTGGAGTTAGAGAAAGTTGGCATTATTAGTCCAGCTCATAGCCCATTTAATACTCAGGTAAAAAGCCTGATGGTACCTGGAGAATGACTGTAGACTATCGAGAACTAAACAAAGTAGTGCCTCCTTTGCATGAAGCTGTCCTTTCAGTTCATGACTTGATGGATCAGCTGACAACTAAGCTGGGAACTTATCATTATGTATTGGACCTTGCAAATGCTTTTTTCTCTATTCCAGTCTCGGGTGATAGCCAAGATCAGTGTGCCTTCACCTGGGAAGGGAGGCAGTGGACCTTTTAAGTATTACCCCAAGGTTTTCTGCATAGCCCAACCATCCATCATGGTTTAGTGGCTGGGGACCTAGCCAAGTAGACTAGGCCTAGCCCAGTTACAATGTTTCACTGTTTTAATGGCATATTACTAACCTCTGATTCTCTTGCAGATTTGACCCAGGCAGCTCTGATGCTGCTAAGTCATTTGGAACAATGTGGGTGGGCCATGAACACAGCCAAAGAGCAAGGACCTAGGCTGTCAGTCAAATTCCTAGGAGTGATCTGGTCAGGTAAGATGAGAGTCATCCCAGAATCTATTCAGATAATGTACGGTACCAATAACCCTTCTGTCTTTTCACCCATAATGTTTTGGCTGCAGACACCACACCGGAGTCATGTGATCAATGTGTCGGCCTACTGAATATACATTGAACTTCCCATCAGTATGACTACAGGATTCCCATGGAAAATAACACCAATGATGACTACTAACTGGACATGTGTGGCTAATAGTTGAAAGGGCAAATCTACAAGACAAGCCTTAAGGCATATTGAACAGACAATAGGTTATATGAATGTAAGGGTCATTTATCCTCATTATGGGAACATCACAGAAGATTCTGAACGTATAGATTGTACGGTGAAGGACCCTGAAGGGGTGCATTTTAAGGAAAATGGAATAGTTTAGTCAGGGACTCTCACCTCAGGTCCAGCTGAAAGTGGTGCAGCACATCCTTTGTAAACAAGTTGTGTGGGACTAGAGTTAGTGTGCATGTGTGCACCCATGCACCCTTTGGCTTGTTTCTATTTTTTGTGTGCTCTTCAGTGTGTGAGGCAGTAGCTCTGAAGTGCTGGTCGGCAGAGCTTGTGTTTAAAAATAAAGCCTATTGTTTCTCACCCATGGCTCCAAGGACCTTTTCCTGTTACCTAGCTCATAGACCTGCATGTGAAGGATTTGTGACCCAGTCTGGACAATGGGCTCTAAGGGTCTGTGAGCACCAGCCCTAGCTTTATACATTGCATCTAGCTACTTTTAAAATTGATTATATTTGTCCTGTTATACTGTATTTATTTTATTGTTTGATGATTTTCATCAATTTTGGAAAATTCTCTTTGTAAATGCAGTTGCTGTCTACTCTCTCTTTCTTACAATTTTCTGCATTTTCTGTACTTTCATCTTTTGAGTGTTCAGTTATGATATTTACTCCTTTCTCATTTTCTATTTTAACAATCCTTTTACAATGCATGTCTAATCAGCTATGGATTCCAGCTATTGAGTTTTAATTTAATTTTTTATTTTTCACATTATTATTTTATCTATTATGCTAATTTACTTGTTTTTATTTTAATATAGTTGATTGTACATATCTGTGCGGTACAGTTTTGAGTATCATTACCTGTGTGCAATATGTGATGCTCATATCACGATAATTAGATTATTCAACATTATGCAATGTAATCATTTTGGGGGGCCCTTTACCAATTCTTCCCTTACCCCTCTCCCCGTCATCTGACAATAGACATTCAGGTTGACTCCAACACTTGGTTATTTTGAATAGAACTGTGATAAATGTTGGGGTGCAGGTATACCTTTGACATGATGATTTCTAATCCTTTGGGTATATACCCAGCTGTGGAATTGCTAGATCATATGGAAGATCTATCTGTCGTTGTTTGAAGAACCTCGATACTGTTTCTCATAGTGGTTTTACTAATTTAAAATTCCACTAACAGTGTGGAAGGGTACTCCTTTCTCTACATCCTAGCCAGCATTTGTTATTCTCTTTTCAATCACAACCAGTCTAATTGGAGTGAGATGATATCTCAATGTGATTTTGATTTGAATTTTCCTGATGCTTAGTGATGTTGAGCATTTTTTCATATCTGGTGGCCATTTGTGTATATTCCTTTGAGGAACGCCTGTTCATCTTCTTTGCCCATTTTTTGAACAGGTTACTTGTTTTCTCTGTTAAGTTGTTTGAGTTCCTTATATATTGTGGATATTAATCTTTTGTCTGATGCATGGTTTGCAAATATTCTCTCCCATTCTGTAGGTTGTTTTTTGCTCTGTTAAATGTTTCTTTTTAGTTTGACATATAACTTTTTAAAATTTTAACATTTATTTGTAATGTATTTTTTTTTAAGATTCCACATACATATGAATGAGATTACTTGGTTTTTGTCTTCCTGTGTCTGACTTATTTCTCCTAACATGACGGTTTGCAGTTATACCCACGTTGCTGCCAATGACATATGGTAGGATGTCATTTCTTTTTATAGTTGAATAGTATTTCATTGTGTATATATACCACAGGTTTTATCCACTTATCTGTTTTTTTTTTTTTTTTTTTTTTTTGTCTTTTTTCGTGTCTGGCAACGGATTGCAACCCTCAGTGTTGCGCCCGTACCGGATCAGGACCAGCAACGGGATCGCAACCCTCAGCGTTGCTCCCACACCTCGCTCAGCCAGTGAGCAGGAACC
Organism: Galeopterus variegatus; assembly: GCF_000696425.1. Classification (NCBI taxonomy): domain Eukaryota; kingdom Metazoa; phylum Chordata; class Mammalia; order Dermoptera; family Cynocephalidae; genus Galeopterus; species Galeopterus variegatus. Next base: position 55,112 of record NW_007736820.1, read on the forward strand.
GGTCTGTATGTGGGATCCGAACCCTCGGTGGGAGCACCACCGCGCTCCCAAGCGGCGCACTGTAGCAGTGCGCCACCGGGCCAGCTCCCTTATCCACTTATCTGTTGATGGACATTTAGTTTGAATCTATCTCTTAGCTATTGTGCATAGCATTGCAATGATCATGGGAGTGAATGTGTCTTTCTGATATATTGATTTAATTCCTTTTGGGTATATACACAGTAGCAGGAGAGATGAATCATAAGGTAAATATATTTTTAGTTCTCTGAGAAACTTCCATACTGTTTTCTCTAATGGCTGTACCAGTTTACAATCCCACCAACAATGAAGAAGGGTTTCCTATTCTCCACATCCTCACCAGCATTTGTTATTTTCTTTCTTGTTGATAATAGTCATTCTAACTGGGGTGAGATGATATCTCATTGTGATTTTAATTTGCATTTCCCTGATGATTATTGATGTTGAGCATTTTTTCATGTGCTTGTTGGCCATTGTATATCTTATTTTGAGAAATATCTCTTAAGGTCCTTTACCTATTTTTTAATTGAGTATTGGAGGGTGATATGGAATTGTTTGAGTTCATTATAAATTGTGGACATTAGCCATCTGACTGATGTGTAGTTTGCAAACACTTTATCCCATTCTGTAGGTTGTCTGTTCATTTTATTGACAGTGTCCGTTGCTGTGTCCCCTTGCATCTGTGTCCTCCAGATGCTTTTCAGTTTGAAGTAGTCCCATTTGTCTATTTTTACTTTGCATGCCTGTGCCTTTGTAGTCTCTCTCAAAAAAGCACTGCCCACTTCCATTTTTGTAGTGTTTCCCCTGAATTCTTCCAGTAGTCTCATAGTTTTGAGTTGTAGATTTAGGTCTTTAATTTATTTTGAGTTGATTTTTGTATATGGCGAATGATAGAGATCTAGTTTCAATCATTGTACATTGATAACTGTTTTTTCCAGCACCATTTATTAAACAGGCTGTATTTTTCCAATGGTATGTTCTTGGCACCTTTGTAAAAAATCAAACAACTTATAGTTGCCTTTAAGTACATGAGTTTATTTCTGGTCTTTCTGTTCTTTCCCATTGGTCTATTTGTCTATTTTTATGCCAATACCATGCTGTTTTGGTTACTATAGTTGTAGAATTTCTTTTAAGGTATTTCTCTCATTTTTAGAAAAGTGTTTTGTTTTGTTCTTATTGGTTATGGATATTCATGGGGTATTAAGCAAATTGTCACCACTCATGCATAAGATGTGATGGTCAGATCCATACTGGCAGCATGTCCATTACCACAAATTGTGATTATACCCCATATCCCCTGCCCAATTATCCCCTCAATTATCCCCAACCTCCTTTCCCATCCCCCTTTCCCCACTCTACTTTGTATTCCTAGGTATGTTCTCTCCCTCTTCAAGTCCAACTCACCACTGTGGTCTTTCTTTCCTTTCTTCTTTCTATCTTAGCTCCCACTTATGAGAGAGTATGTACAGTATTTATCTTTCTGTGCTTTGCTTATTTCACTCAACATAAGTTTCTCCAAGCTTATCCATGTTGCTGCAAAAGGGGAAAATCTCATTCTTTTTTTATGGCAAAGTAGTATTCAATGGTGTATATATACCACATTTTCCTTATCAAATTATCCATTGATGGACATTTAGGTTGGTTCCATATCTTGGCTATTGTAAACAGAGCTGCGATGAACATGGGAGTGCAGGTATCCCTTCGACATGATGATTTCCATTTCTTTGAGTATATACCCAGAAGTGAGATTGCTAGATCATATGGAAGATCTATCTGTTGTTGTTTGGGAAACCTCCATACTGTTTTCCATAGTGGTTGTACTAATTTACAGTCCCACCAACAGTGTAGCTGTGTTCCCTCCTGTCCACATCCTTGTCAGCATTTGTTATTCTCATTCTTTTTGATTATAGCCAGTCTAACTGGGGAAAGATGATATCTCAATGTGGTTTTAATTTGCATTTCCCTGATGACTAGTGATGTTGAGCATTTTTTCATGTACCTATTGGCCATTGCATGTCTTCCTATGAAAAATGTCTATTCAGTTCCTCTGCCCAGTTTTTAATTGGGTTATTTGTTTGTTTGTTTGTTTGTTTTTACTGTATGATTGCTTGAGTTCCTTGTGTATTACAGATATTAAACATTTGTCAGATGCATAGTTAGCAAAAATGTTCTCCCACACTGTAGGTTGTCATTTCACTCTGTTGATTGTTTCCATTGCTGTGCAGAAGCTTTTTAGTGTGATATAGTATTACTTGGGGGATTTTTTTTTTCTTTTTATTGCTTATGCTTTCCGGCTAGGATATTTTGAAGTCAGCAAATGTGATGCTTTCAACTTTGTTCTTTTTGTTCAAGTCTTTAATTTTAATCATATTTTTGTTCTAAAATTTCTATTTAAAGTTCCAAATTTTCTAAAAATTATTATGAAATGTGTTTTTCTATTATTGTATATACAAAGTATAGATATATTAAGATTTGTATCTGATAGCTTCGCTATCTGGATTTACTTTAAATTTCTTTTATTTGCTATTGTTTGCTTTACTCTTGCTTCTTGAGTGTAGTTGTTTAGGGCTCCAATCTATGTAGTGGAGAGCTTAGTAGGGAACATTTAAGACACAGAGTCCAGTTTTTCTATGTTCTCATAAGTCTATCAAAGTCTTTGCTTCTCATTCTTTCAACCACTGCACATAAATACTCAAAACGCCTTGAAGGTGAAATGATGCTGAGCTCATTGTCGATATCTGTTTATTCCTGAAAGTTAGCACTGTAATTCCTTACTACCCTGGAAAGTTTCTGGTGTTTTTAAAACAGGTTTTATTAATATTTTGTTTAGGTATTTAAGTTTATTTTTAGCAGGATGATTGGTTTCAACCCCCATTGATCAAAGTAAATCATTTATTTAGGTGAGAGATTTTGTTATGATTTCTCAATTTTTCAACATTTTTAGGCATTCCCAAGATATAAAAATTATCCTAATTTATATTTAGAACTCTAAGTCTCTCTCTTTCTCTCTGATACACACACACACACACACTGCACACATACAAGTTATATTTTACATTTTTTAGTATTTCAAAATATAGAGGATGCTAATGACAAATCATCAATATATTGAACCATATATTTAATGCACATTTACATTAGAAACGTCTATTTCCTGAATTTAAACCATAATAAAATGTTTAAAATGAGTGTTCTTCTTCATAGTTTCACCCAACTGCAAAGATACCATTATCCTACTGTTGATATATGTACTATCCATAGAACTTTTTATTCTTGAATATTACATTTAAGAATGTATAATGAGTATGCAAAGTGGATTTACATGGTATTTTTAAATTTACATGCTCTCGTATTTAATAAACTTGATTTTTTTAAATTTTATGTTTTGCAGATTCATTTATGTTGGTACCTATATAAATATTCAAATCACTTAAAATTTTTGTCATTTTAATAATGTGCCATAATTTATTTATTCTTATGAATCCCAGATAGATTTATTTCAGCTTTCCACTATTGTCATGTACAAAATGTAATTTCTTTTTTTTTTTT
>NW_007736820.1:59212-60095 GCF_000696425.1 Galeopterus variegatus
CGGGAGCGCCACCACGCTCCCAAGCGGCGCACTGTAGCAGTGTGCCACCGGGCTGGCCCAAAATGTAATTTCTGATACAAATTTATTTTCCAAACTTTTTGGTCTCAACACCCATTTGTACTCTTAAAAAGTATTCAGCATCCCAAAGATCATCTATTTATGTGGATTATATCTGTAAGTATTCAATATGTTAGAAATTAAAAACAAAAATTTTATGAAATAATAATTTATTTCAAAATAACAATAACACAAATATTTCATGTTAAAATAAATACCTGTTTGCAAAATTACTGTTTTCCTAAACAAAATATTTAATAGAAAAATTACATGGTTTTACATTTTTGCAACAACTACGATATGCACTTTCAATTTTATTATATAGTACTAAGTGTCTATCCAAAGTGGTACAGTTAATATGCCCATTCTCATCAATATTTGCTAATACTTTAATTTGATATGCCTATGTATGTGTAATGAAATTTATTTTAATTTGCGTTTCTCTGATTATCAGTGCATTTTGGCCTTTTTCACATGTCTATTAGATATTTGAGTTTCTGTTTCTCAAATTTCCTTATTCAAATTTTCTTTGGAAAAATTTATGGTTTATAGGATTTTTAAAGTAATTTGTATAATAATCTTTCTCACTTATAAATATTACAAAAGTTCTTTTTAAATGTTATAACTTTGTATGTGTTGTATTTTCTCAAGCAGATTTTAATGTATTGTCAACTCTTTCAGTATTTTTAAATAAACTTATTTTAAATAGTTTTACATTTATTTACGTATTTATTTATTTTTTTTATTAAGAATATTCATGAGATACAAAGCTAATTGTCACCCCTCCTACCCATGATGGGAGGGACAGATTCATACTGGGGAATAC
>NW_007736821.1:0-6025 GCF_000696425.1 Galeopterus variegatus
TTTTATTCCAAAACCTATATTTCATTGCATTTATTTTCTATATTAACAGTAAACCTTTAAAGTCTTTGAGTTATTTTTTCCTGTTCCTGTCCTAGAGGATATGGGAACAGTACAGTCAGAAAACACCAGAAAAAATATTTTTAAAAGTATATTGGATCAATCAGTAATGGTAACTCTCTGAGCTCAGAATAGAGAAATAATCTGTTACTTACCACTCAAAAGACTCTCTAAATTAGTGTCAAAATTTTTTGTTCCTTTTTGAAAGCAGCCTTTCCATATAATACTGAAAAAAATGTGCTTCTTCTGCATTCCAGAGGGAATATGTTTCCATGTAATGATGTAAGATATTTCCATCCTAGAGGGTATTATTCCCGAAAGTTTCCTTTCTTTTGCAAGTCAAAAACATCTCACAGGTAGGAATAAATTTAACTTTTGGTTAGTGTATTCAGTCTATAAGAATACCTACTTAACCCTACTTGCTAACCCTGTTCAGTAACCAGATACAAACAAGGGCGTGGAGGTGTTAAGAGCCTCAGACACACCAAAGATGTCAGAGAAAAAGAGGAAAAATACAAATGGATGGTGGAGAGAGTGACAGAAAACAGGAAGAAGGAAAAATAGTGATATTGATTAAAAAATTGGATCATGAAGAAACAACTCTGTTTCCACACAGCACCCTAAATTGCCACTCCCTGGATTAGGAAACAAACTTTTCTAGCATTAGCAATACACGTGTAGTATATTTGCAAGTACAGTCCAGGGAAGGCTGTGTGGTGTCTGAAACCAGAGGTTTGATTCTGTGGGCTACAGGCAACCCCCATCAAAGAACCACAGATTTACACCAAGTGGAGCAAGTGGTCTGAGGATTTATATGTATAACGAGCACTGAATTTCATTTTGTTTCAAATTCATTTCCATTTGTTTCATTCACCCATGTTAGTAAAAAGACATTTATTAAGCAATACATTTTACTGAAATAATTTTACTTCACCAAATATTTTTTTAATTTTTTTTAAATAAATCAGTATCAAAATGTTTATATAATAGCTTCAGTGTTTATCACTTTCTAATAAGTTACGTCTTTTAATTTACATAACTATCCCACATGGTAGGTACTAATACTAACTTTTCATATAAGAGAAAACTAAAAATCTCAGAAGTTAAGCCCAGGTTCCATGCTCAGTAAGTTCAGTACTGAGATCTGTACTAATGACTGTCTTATTCTGTGTTTTCCTCTTTACACACATTTTCCTTACATGAGCCTAAATTGAAAACCAGAGAGTACTAGAAAGTGATGAGGATGAAGGACACTTCTAATGGCCAAGTATTGGTATCTCAGGTAGAGTATCTTGAAATTAATAGTAAGCAATGAGGACTGGTTGAAATTTAGGTAGCCATGAAATTTAGGTAGATATACAAATGAAAATGTTCAGTACAGAGTTGAATTTTTTAAGTATAAGTTTCAAGTCAGTCGGGCAGAACTCAATATGAAAATCATTATCTGTAAATGATAGTTCACATCATGACATTGCATGAGGTCACCCAAAGAAAACAGGTGAACCAACAACAAAATGTAGGGTTATGCCAACATTTAAAAGAATCCTTGAAGAATCTCAAGAAGTGTGTCCAAAGAATCATGATAAAATCATGAAAGAGTAATGATTGGAACCCAAGAGAATAGACTTTCAGGAAGGAACTCACTCGTTTTCTGCATAAGAAGACCACATAGCACTAGTGTATGAAACTCACACACATACAAGTCCTAATTGAAAGATCAATGGCTAGAGAACTTTAAAACAGGAAAATTTTTCACAATGGCTAGAAACCAGAAAAGAGTTCTTATTCTGTAGCTCAAACTCCTGGCATGTTCTGTAAATTGTAAGCATTTACTGAGAGCAGCAATCATGACTATCTCTTCTTCAGTATGTCTACCATAGTATTTATAAAGTGCAATTTATAGTGTGCAACTAATAATCAATCATTTAGTAAGTTAACGAATGAAGAAAACTGAAAGCAAAAGTAACAATTTGTAATTACCTTTTCTGGAAAACTACATCTACAATGGTAAATGAAATAAGATACTTCAGATTCTTCCTGAAAAACACTAAGACCACTAATTTGGAAGGCAGCAGATAGAAGAGAGGTCATGGCTCAAGACACAACAAATACTTTTCTAGCAATTTATTTCATGGATGAAACTTACTAGCACAATCAACAGCACTGGGAGACATCAATGAGACATTGAAAACGTTAGATTGTCCCACAATAGAGTATGATATTTTTCATGATGTAGGTGGATTGTAGTGTCAATAAGAGGATGAATTCAGCCTTTGGTGGACATTTGCCACACAACGTGGTATTTCAAAAGTTCATAGAAATATGGAATTAAAATATAAGAGGAGTCTCTTCATGAGCTTTTTGAAGTATCTAAACACTTTTGCATCCAGAAATTTATCAATTTCCTCCAGGTTGTCAAATTTGTTAGCATATAGTTGTTTATAATAGTTGTCAATGATTCTTTGCATTTCTGTGGTAACAGTTGTAATGTCTTCTCTTTCATTGCTGATTTTTGATATTCGGGTCTTCTCCCTTCTGTTTTTTAGTCAGCCTTGCTAATGGTTTGCCTATTTTGTTTATTTTCTCAAAAAACCCTTTTTGTTTTATTGATACTTTGTATCATTTTTGGCTCTTTATTTCATTTAGTTCTGCTCTGATCTTAATTATTTCTTTCCATTTACTAATTTGGGGATTGGATTGCTCTTGTTTTTCTAGTTCTTTGATGTGTAGCGTTAGGTTGTTTATTTGAAATCTTTCTGTTCTTTTGATGTGAGTGTTTATTGCAATAAACTTCCCTCTTACTACTGCTTTAACAGTGTCCCACAGGTTTTGGTTGATGTGTCCTTATTTTCAATAGTTTCGAGACTTTTTTTGATTTCTTGTTTAATTTATTCTTGGATCCATGGGTCATTTAGGAGTATGTTGTGTGATTTCCATGTGTTTGTATACTTTCCCCATTATTAAAAAGAAAGAGAATAACAAATGCTGGTGAGGATGCAAAGAAAGGGGAACCCTCCTGCTCTGTTAGTGGGAATGTAAATTAGTGCAGCCATTGTGCAAAACAGCATGGAGGTTCTTTAAACAACTACAGGTAGAACTGCCATATGATCCAGCAATTCCACTGCTGGGTATATATACAAAGGAATGGAAATCATCATGTCGAAAGGATACCTGCACTCCCGTGTTTATCAAAGCTCTGTTTACAATAGCCAAGAGCTGGAACCAACCTAAATGTCCATCAACAGACGACTGGATAAGGAAAATGTGGTATATATACTCAATGGATTACTACTCTGCTGTAAAAAAAGAATGAAATTTTGCCGTTTGCAGCAACATGGATGAACTTAGAGGAAATTATGTTAAATGAAATAAGCCAGACACAGAAAGAGAAATTCAACGTCCTTACTCATGAATGGGGAAGGAAGGAAGGAAGGAAACAAACACAATAACACATTGAACTTTCTGAAAAATAAAAGAACAGAACTGTAGTTACTAGATGTGGGAAAAGGAGATGGGGAGGAGCAGGATTAACAAGAAATTAGTTAAGGGTGACAGAGACAGATTACATGTATTAAACATCAGTATACTAATTATCCTGATTTGACCACCATGTTTTGTACACATGCATTCATATTCCACTGTGTACCTTACAAATATATATAATCAATTATGTTTCAATTAAAGAAAATGGTTAGGAATGTAAATAAATAAATAAATAAATAAACATTTTTGCAAATACATCCTTCCTGCCTCATAAGGATGCTAATAGTGAGTTGTAAAAATTGTCTGATTAGACAGTGGGCCTGGTTGCTTGTACCTGAAAGAAATCCATGTTCCTTCTTGAGTAACTGGACCCCGAGTTTCCTCTGAGAAACCAGGACTTGTCCATACTCAGAAAATATGGCTTGAGCAGTGATATCTCCAAGGATGGGAATATGACTCCTGCTCAGTCCATCAGAAAACATTTTCCCAAGGCTGTAATGATGTGGTCAGAGATCTAGTACAAATGAGATGCAAAGCCAATACATTTGTTTGGAATATTGAGAAAAGTCTTTTGTTTTTTCCTCATGGATAAATAAACACTTTTGAAAACACATCCTTCCTGCCTCATAAGGATGCTAATAGTGAGTTGTAAAAATTGTCTGACTAGACAGTGGGTCTGGTTGCTTGTACCTTAAAGCAATCTGTGTTCCTTCTTGAGTAACTGGACCCTGAGTATCCTCTGAGAAACCAGGACTTGTCCATACTCAGAAAATATGGCTTGAGGAGTGATATCTCCAAGGATGGGAATATGACTCCTGCTCAGTCCGTCAGAAAACATTTTCCCAAGGCTGTAATGATGTGGTCAGGGATCTAGTACAAATGAGATGCAAAGCCAATACATTTGTTTGGAATATTGAGAAAACTCTTTTTTTTTTCCTCGTGGAATTTCCTGAGAGGACAGACCCAAAACTCCGTTCTATAATCCTACCATGAGTGCAGAGAGCCTGACCAAAAATGAAGCCAGCACAAAAGAAAGCAGAGTCAACACACAAGCAGAAAAACCCACTTCCAGTAATGAAATCTCAGATGTAGAATTCTTCATTTTTAAACTATTTTACCATCTTTTATTTTATTTATTTTATATTATTGTTTTTATATAGGTTTTTATGTAGTATAATGAATACTTACAACTTATACATATCCCAAGAGCTAAAATATTAGCAATAATTAAATTTAATTTTAATTTCTTTCCTATACTGCCTTCTGCTTCACACTAAATGTTAACAATATTCTATCTTTAATGTATAATCATCTTGTTCCTTATAAATAAAATATCTTTATGGCAGATGTATTTTTTAGATTTACCTGGTTTTGAATTTTTTAAAATTTAGCATACTTTATGCAGACTAGTATGAATACATTTATTTTTTATTTAGTATCAATTTATTAAGTTTTATAGCAGTTATTGAACATAGTTGCAGATTCATTTTCACCATTATTCCGTGTTCCACTGTGTGATCATTTCAAAACATGTTAGGTCACTATCCTGTCAATTAATATTTGACTACTAGGAACAGTACAACTATGAACATTTTCACATGTCTCCTAAAAATGCACTTGATAGGTTGCAGAATGTACCAATAGTTAGCTTTATAGGGTAATATAATACATTTCTCCAAGAGATCCAAGAAATTAAATCTAATTATGTAAAAAAAGGAAAGGGCTAGAACATTTGTGAACAGACTTAATGATCTCCACACTATGAGGAAAAGATTAATCTGAAGAATTTTTTTTCTTGTTGTTTTAATTGGATATGTATGTAAATTGACACAAATAATCCACAAAACAATCTGGGCTTATATTTTTTAATGTCACTTTTAAAATGTCAATTTTTAGTCACTAGATCTGTGTTGTATTTGGAATAAATTTCATTAAACAAAATATTCTGAAGGTCTGGGAAAGAGTTTCTTTATGGCATAAAGACTTCCCCTTATTTTTAAAATACAATTAAAATATTTAATCTAGAAAGTTAGATTTTAGGTATGTAATTATGCTTTTATTAATGAGAAGTATTAATATAAAAATATTTCCTTCTATACCTACATGCCTACTTAATTAAAGATGTCTTACAGAGGTTAGCAGAAATAATAATCGAAGAAGATATACAAACGGCCAACAGTCATATGAAAAAATGCTCAACATCACTCAGCATCCGGGAAATGCAAATCAAAACCACACTGAGATACCATCTCACCCCAGTTAGGATGGCCAAAATCCAAAAGACACCGAAAGATAAATGCTGGCGTGGCTGCGGAGAAAAAGGAACTCTCTTACATTGTTGGTGGGAATGCACAATGGTGCAACCCCTATGGAAAATGGTTTGGAGGTTCCTCAAACAGCTGAAGATAGATCTACCATACGACCCAGCTATCCCACTGCTGGGAATATATCCAAAGGAATGGAAATCATCAAGTCGAAGATATAC
>NW_007736821.1:6970-46518 GCF_000696425.1 Galeopterus variegatus
TTTTTTTTTTTTTTTTTTTTTTTTTTTTTTTTTTTCTTTTTTTTTTTTTTTTTAAGCTCTTACAACGAGAAAATGGAGGGGACACATCTGGGTGGGAGGGGGGAGAGGGAGGAGGGAGGGAGGTTTTGGTGATGGGATACAATAACTAACTACATTGTATATTGACAAAATAAATAAAAATAAATAAAAATAAAAATAAATTTAAAAAAAGAAAAAGAAAAGAAAATCTCAGAATATATAGGGCCGGCCTGGTGGTGCACTGCTACAGTGCGCTGCTTGGGAGCATGGTGGCTCTCCCGCCCAGGGTTCAGATCCCACATACAGACCGGTTTCCGCTCACTGGCTGAGCGAGGTGCGGGTGCAGCACCCAGGTTTGCGATCCTGTTGCCGGTCCCGGTCCGGTACGGGCGCGACACTGAGGGTTGCGATCCGTTGCCGGACACGAAAAAAGACAAAAAGGAAAAAAGAAAAAGAAAGAAAGAAAATCTCAGAATATTTTATGATGTCTTGGAGTTCTTTGTTTCCTAGGATGCAGTCTTGGATCAAAAGCTCAGCCAAGTAGAATAAGATCTCTTGTTTGGAAACTGATATGATGTATCATCTTTATTCTGTTACTTATTTGTTATACATCTTAATAACTAGATAAACAACCAGAACACTTGAGTCTTAAAAGGACCTCATACTTCCTAGTGGCAGACTCTGTCTGCAGGAGCATTTGCCTGTACAAAATTTCTTAAAGTGAAGGACTCAGAAAGACTGCCTAATCAAAGACGGATTTACCTTCAACTTAGTTCACTATTGTAAAACCTGATTCGATTAATTAGTTTATATATAGATGTTTACATGCATTTACCAAATGTTTCTCTAGGGTGTAATATTTTAGGTTGATGAGCTATCATGAGGTGATGTAGTCTTTAGCTCAGCCCTAATCACAGATTCCTTAGGACTGAAGCCCCTGCTTCTGGCTCATGAAGTGGGGAAAGAAAAAGTCCATTCCCTGAGGTATATGGCAAACTGTTGTCAACATCTATATCCAACATGGTCTCTGATCTCCACGGCTGATGCAGTTCTTTAATTATTCAGAAAGTTTGGAGCCAAAGCCACTTCTGCACTAACAGACACTGTTGTTTATCAACTCCCCAGTGTTTAATTCTTCTAGCGGCCAGTGGTTTCTTGGCAGGAAGTTTCAGACCTGAATCTTACTACTGATCTTTTGGAAATAGTTCCTACTAACATGATCGAATTTCCCCAACATAGTAAAAGATTCTCTGAAGTCATTAAATCAGCCACCTTGCATGCTGTTTCTGCCTCCAGTGACCAGACCACTCAAGAACTGTCACCAAGACCTTTTTCTTTTCTCCCTATCCATGAGTTTATGCCAGCTCTGGGTTTGCAAAGAGCATCTTCCTGAGATCGCTGTTTTCCTCTCCCTGTCACACACAGCATGGGCACAGCTCCATCCTTCACTCAGGACTCGTGTGTCCCTGGGAAGTTTCCATTGTTACTGTGCACAGCACCTAAGGGTGCATTTTTAATGTGTAGATGATTGTTTCTAGATTTGACTATCTTATAGAAGACTTCTAAATAGGGATGCTCAGAAGTTCGGCTTCAGCCTTGGTATTCAGCAATAATTATTAACTGAGACTTCATCAGTTGAAAGGTCAAAGAGATAAACGACTACAACAGCTTCGTTTCTTACATCTCTGTCCTTCAAGGATATAGATGAACGGGTCACTAACACGTCCAATCTGCACAATGGCACCAGAACAAACTAGTCATAAAAAACAGATACATTGTTGAAATGTAAATATTTATTCTCAAATATTGGTAAACATTCCACATAAAACATGGAGAGAATATCTCCTTCTTTTTCTTTTTTTAAAATTTTTGTTTTCTTTTGGATATCAAGCATTAACCGGATTAGTATTCTTATAATATAAATAGATATAATACTAACCTTTATTTCAAAATGTGAACACAGACATGACAGCCACATCTGCAACTGCAGTAGATCACTTCAGGAACAAGCATGAATAGGATCACAGAGCAAAAGAAAATTGTGCAACTATTTTCCCTAACTTTTTTTTTTTAACATAACACCTCAATGCTAAGCCATGGAATCCTCTTTTATCTTCTTGTCTCTAACTAATTAATAAAATTATCTGATAGGATTATCATAGTTATGTAACACCTGTGTGTGTACCACCTGTGTGTGGAGATAGAGAATAAAATATACCAGAGGTGACAGGTATGGGGGACAGGAAATGGAAAGATGCAGGTCAAAACTGTAGATATGTAGGGTGAGCAAGTCTAGAGTTCCAACATACAGCAGAGAACTACAGTTAATAATACTGTGTTGTATTCAGAATGTTTGCTGAGAGGAGATTTTAGGTTGTTTTGTCCTCCCCCCAAAATGGGGGGGATTGTGTGAGATGATTGATATGTTAATTTCCTTGACTATAGTGACCACTTCACTATATATACGTATATCAAAGCATCATGCTATACACCTTAAATATATATAATTAAATGTGAAAATAAAGTGCTCAAGCAAAAATTGTCAACCTAGAATCAATATTAAACAAAAATATCTTTCAAAAAACCAAGGTGAAGTAAATAAAGACTTTCAGTTATATAAAAGTAAAGAAATGTGTCAGAACCAGACTGCACTACAAGAAATGTTAAGCAAATCCTTTAGTCACAAAAACTAATAATAATAATTGCGGGAAATCTGTATCTACTGAAAGTAAGGAAGGCTACCAGAAGAGGTAAATGTATGTGTAAATACAAATAATGATTTCTATGTCAGCAAAAGTCAACATTGACTTATTTTTCCTTTTTGTAAAATATACATTTTATTACAAAATAAGAGAACTTTCATCTTAATATTTACCCATCCGTACACTGAATACTGAAACCCAAATTTAAATGTCCACTTGATGTAACCATATCCCCCATAAATACAAAGTTAAGCATGCTGGCCAGTATAAAACAGCTCCAAAACAAGATAAAAAACTGAGTTTACTGCAAATCTTAGAGTCTCGTGAAACTAGAATTTTATAGGGCTAGCCAGTTAGTTCAGTTGATTAGCCTTATAACACCAAGGTCTCAGGTTCAGATCCCCATACCAGCAAGCTGCCAAAAAAGAAAAGAAAAGAAAAGAAAGAAATTTATCGAAAATGTCCTTATTTTAAAGAAAAAAATACCCAGTAGATTTTAAGGGGTAGCTTTATACTCTAATAAATTCTGCTTTTACAGAGAGCTATTAGTTTAGGTAACTGCCCTGTCCTCTGAAATTAGAAATCATTCTTAAGAGAATAGAAGTTGAAAGGCCAGCCCTAAGGTCCTGAATTGTAACGTGCTCTAGGTGAAAACTGAAACTGTAAGAAAAGTGACTTTGACGATCTGTTCCATGAAATTTGATTGGAACCACAATTACAACAACTGGTATAGTGAAGTGGAATAATCTTGCTAATTGTAGGAAGATCTAGGCACAAACATTTTGGATAGTCAGGAATATGTGATGCTCAAGACTGCTCCTGGGGCAGCAGTAGCAGCTTTGGCTTCTGGATGGTGTCCCGTTCTAAGACGTTTTGAAATCTATTTGGAAAGAGTGAAAAACAGATCAGTTCCAGAACTCTTAACGGAAGCTTAGCACTGTTCAGACTATCAGAGAAAAATAAAGGGATAAAGACTCTAAACCTGAAGGGAAAAGGAAAAACTAAAAGAGTTCACAGCATTTTTTTTTTAAGTGGGTGATTTGTCACCCACGCATAAAAAGGAAGGAAGGAAAGAAAGACCACAGTAGTGCGTTGGTCCTGCAGAGGGAGGGAGCATTTCTAGGGCTACAAAGTAGAGTGGGGACCGGGAGGTAGGGGGTAATTGGGTGGGGGACACGGGGTACAAAAGTAATTTCTGGTAATGGGTATGCTGCCAGTATAAATCTGGCCCTCACGTCATGGGCAAGAGGGGTGACAATTAGCTTTGTATCTCATAATATTCATAATTTTTAAAAAGTAGAGAATAGAATAATAGTTACCAGAGGCTGGGAGGGGTGGGGGTGGGGGGAGATAACGGGTGAACTAATGGAAACAAGACTGCTATCTATCTTAAGTGAATCATTGTGCAAGATATGCATGTACTGAAACAACGCTGTACCCCACAAAAATAAATATAAATAAAATTGAATTTAATAAAATAAAAATAAAAATAATTTTTTAAAAAACGACGAAAATTCTATGACAAATGTTTGGATAAAGATCAATTCTCAGGACCATTTAGCTTCCTAAACAGTTACAGAAACAAACGATACACTCCAATTCCTATCCAGATTAGGACAACCTGGTTAACAATAATGTCTGTAGTTGTATCACCCTTTGATTAATTTGGCCTTTATGCACTTTGGCCACAAGGTGGCGCACAAGTCAAATACTGTGCCAGGTCTCAGCCTTTCAAGTTTAACTTTGAGCTAGAAGATTGTGCTGAGCTGTCTATGTCTCCAGAAAATGTTATTAGACTGTGTGCGTTTTTAATCAAGTTGTGCTTCATTCTGTGACAGTTACTTTGGGACAAAAACAACTGGCCCCACATTATATTCATGACCTAGATCTCAAGTGAGCTCTTGAAGTTGCTAGAGCAACACACTGTTGGTCTGCAGTTATCATTGTCCTAAAAGACTATTACACACCTTTTCCTCTACCCTTAAAACCCCTATATCTCTTTTATTTTCCCCAGACTCAACAGATGATTTTACTTTCTACTTCTCATAGAAACCATAAATCAATCATATATATATATATACAAGCTCAGATCACCCTATCTGCCCACCCTCCAGCACATGTACCCACATAGTCAGCCTTCCTGCTTATCACCGCAGAATTTTGCTCCCTATGCTACTCTCTAAAGCCAACATCTCCACTTGTGAACCAGATCCCAGTTCCCTTTCTCTTCATAACAGCAATGATCTGATAACCCTGCTTTCTCTCTTTTGCTCTTGACAGCATTATTCCCATCATCATGTAAACATCCCATTATTTCCCTCATCTTACAAATTCCCTTTCAATAACCCTGTTACTGTGCTGGCTATTGTTCCATTCATTTCTCCCTCTTTAAAGTAAAATATGTTGGAAGAGTTTT
Organism: Galeopterus variegatus; assembly: GCF_000696425.1. Taxonomy (NCBI): domain Eukaryota; kingdom Metazoa; phylum Chordata; class Mammalia; order Dermoptera; family Cynocephalidae; genus Galeopterus; species Galeopterus variegatus. The sequence continues at coordinate 12,107 of NW_007736821.1, forward strand.
TCACTTACTGTCTCTAATTTCTTTCCTCTCAATTCATCTTGAACAAATGGATGGTAGGTTTCCTCACCTCTCCACCTTACCAAACTTTACCCTGTCCATCTATTTATAATTGTAAACTGCCCTCTCACCCTGCTGATCCTCCTTGCCGTGCTTCACTTTTCATTTTTTGACACTATGCATAAATATTGTTTCTAACAAAGCATGCTACACACAGATGTGTTGGTTTATTATTTATTTTCTAACTCCCTCACTAAAATCTAAGCTCACAAGGGAAAAAGTCCTTATTGTTTCTGTTCTCTGTTTTATCTCAAGAATCTGGAATATCTAGCACATAGTATTTACTTAATATTAGTGAAAAGAATGAATGTATTTCTAAAATGTTTAGACCAAAGTATGAAAAAACTTACCATACTCAGATCATTGGTCATTCATGGTAAAATAAATTAAACTAAAATTAAATAAATCTAGACTACATTGCAGCAAGTCACCAAACATTTATGGAACTTTCCAAAATATTTTTGTGACATCTCATATGTAAAATACCATCAGCCATATGAGTACTATTGAATATTTTTAAATATTGGCAGCTAGTATATTTGTAAAATTGTTCATTAGATAAAATGATCACTTTATTAGTACATAGTTATAAAAACGGCTTAAAATACAGTGTCAGAACTGAAGATGAAGACTCATGCAGTTAGGAAGAAATTCCCATGAGGGAAGATAGCCAACTAGAAGAGACATTTCTTTGCTCATCTTTCCCACCAAGACAGAGAACACATCAAATGCACAGCTATGCTTGGAAGAGAAAAATGTGAGGAGGCAGCTGGAACACATCAAGGGAGTAGAGGAGATAATGTTGAGTGCAGAAACTCAGGATAGTCACAAAGAGAAGGAAACAAATTCCCCACCAATTGGACCCTGTCCCCCATTCAGAGTGGTGGGATTCAGAAGGATTTTCTGACCAGGGAAGGTGAACAGACCAGTGACCCAGCCCAAAGGGGAGTCTATACTGCCTGTGTGGTCATGCATTAGGTGTGGGGAACTGCTGCAGACACACGGGGCTTGTTGCACTAGGGAGAGATACATGCGGAGCTGTTCCCACCCACTAGGCTTCAGACTGCTGAGGTGAGCTTGGAACCTGGACCATCAGCCCCTGGCTTCAGCCCTGTTCCCTTTGAATGGACGGTCCAGTGCAGCAGTGGTGCCACCCCTAAGACAGAGGGGATTGATATGTGCATTTTTAGACCCAGAAAGCAGTTTATTGAGGACCGGTGTCTACTGCTGGTGACCCCTACTACATGGGCTAGACATCATACAATATTACTGCCATGAAAAGAGGAAGGAGAATCTATAGACCTCTATCAGGGGCTTCTGTGCAGCCACATACCTGGTGCTAGGATCTCCTCCTGACAAAAGTGACAGAATTGACCCAGGGAGAAACACAATGGTAAACTTCCTCCATCCCCAGGCCCCAGGTTTCTGCAGTGGTCAAAAATCTGAAGTCAACCCCAATGCCCAAGACCATTTTGCTCTGTCCCTGCAGCAGTTTCACTCCACTGTGGCTGCATCACTGTGTTGGGTTGCCCAAACCCATGTCCATATAGCATCTTGTGCCCTGGGAACAGACGTAACAGTGCAGGGAGGGTACAATGCTCAGGATGGAGGGAGTCAGTGCACACACTTCACAGTGTAAGAAGTCTGCCCCATTGGGGTGTCTAGCCATGGCTGGCAGCCCCATCTTCTTTGGTGAGGTGCCCTTGAAATTCATGCAGCCACCAATAGGTAGTGGGGGAGTGAGTTTCTCTCATTCATGAACACAAGCCTGCAACACCGGTGAGCTTGCCTAGCACTGCCTGCCTTGCCAAGGGGGCTTCAGAGAGATCTGGCATCTCGGGGGCACAGGAGCCCAGCACAGCCCCAAGGACCTCGAGTAAGGTAGCCCACTCTGACTGAGGAGTTCCAGAGTGTCCTAGTAATGCTCTTAGACTCACAGGGCTCTGCCCACAACTACAACAGCCTCACTCAAAGTAGCCACTCTAGCTGAACCACTATATAGGGCACCAGCATCCCTCTTGTGAGAAAAACTGCTAACAGTCCAGAGGACCCTACTTCAAGAGCAGAACTAAATGCAACAGAGACCAAAAAAAGGCACAAAATACTTATGAAACAAAAAATTGATTTTTCGAGAAGATAAACAAAATAAACAAACCCCTAGCTAGACTAAGTAAAAAATAAGAACAACACAAATCAGAATTGGAAAAGGAGACATTACAAACTATACCACAGAAATACAAAGAATCATGAGACACCATTATGAACAACAATATGCAAAAAAATTTTTAAAACTTCAGGAAAGAATAAATTTCTGGACACATAAAAAACTGCCAGGACTGAACAAAGAAGAAACAGAAAACCTGAACAGACCAATAGTGTGTAATGGAAATAAAGTAGTGATCAGCAGTCTCCCAACAAAGGAAAGTCTAAGACCAGATGACTTCATTGCTGAATTCTACCAAACCTTCAAAGGGGAATTAATACCACTTATTTTTAAGCTATTCCAGAAAACAGAAACACAGCCTATTTTCTAAAGCTCATTCTATGAGGCCTGTATCATAGAGAAAACTACAGGCAAATATCCTTGATGTACATAAATGGAAAATTCTTCAACAAAATATTATGCAACAGAATACAATAGAAAATCAAAAAGATTACACATCGTAATCAAATGGAATTTATCCTAGAAATGCAGGAATGGTACAACATATGCAAATCAATAAATGTGATACACTACATCAACAAAATCAATAACAGAAATCATATTATTGTGACAATAGATGCAGAAAAAGCATTTGACAAAATTCAACATCCCTTCATTATAAAGACTATCAGGAAATTAGTTATAGAAAGAAAGTGTCTCACCACAACGAAAGCCATAAGTGGCAAATCTGTTGACAATATCATCCTGAATGGGTTAAAGCTGAAAACTTTTTGCTTGACAACACTAATAAAACAAGGATGCTCAGTCTCATCACAGCTGTTTAACACAGTAGTGGAAGTACTGGCCAGAGCAATCAGGCAAGAGAAAAAAAATAAATGGCATCCAAATTGGAAAAGACAAAGTCAAACTATCCCTGTTCACATATGACCCAATCCTACATATAAAAACACCAAAAAACACTGCTAAAAAAACTCTTAGAGCTGATAAATAAATTCAGTAAAGTTGCAGGATACAATATCAATGTACAAAAATTAGTAGCGTTTTCATACGCAAACAGCAAATCTAGCCAAAAAGGAAATCAAGAAAGAAAGGCCATTTACAATATCTATCAAAAAATAAAATAAAATAAAACAAAATACCTAGAAATAAGTCTAACCAAGGTGAAAGATCTCTACAATGAGACACACAAATTACTGCTGAAAGAAATTAAAGAGAACACAAGAAGATGGAAAGATGTTCCATGTTCATGGATTGAAATAATTAATATTGTGAAAATGCCCATACTATGCAAAGTGATCTACAGATTCAATGCAATACCCACCAAAATACCAATGACATTCTTCACAGAAATAGAAAAAAAAAAAAAAAAAAAAAAAAAAAAAACCCTCTAACATTCATATGGAACAAAAAAGACCCCAAGTAGCCAAAGAAATCCTGATCATAAAAAGTAAAGCTGGAGGCATTGCCCTACCTGGATTCAAATTATACTACAAAGCTATGGCAACCAAAACAGCATGGTACTGGCATAAAACAGACACACAAACCAATGGAACAGAATAAAGTGCCCAGAAATCAATTCATGTACTTACAGCCAATTGACCTTTGACAAAGCTGCCAAGAACATACATTGGGGAAAGGATGGCTACTTCAATGAATAGTGGTGGGAAAACTGGATATCCATGTGTGGAAGAATGAAACTAAACCTGTGCTTCTTGCCATATACCAATAGCAACTCAAAATGGATTAAAGACTTAAATATAAACCTGAAACTATAAACCTACTAAAAGATAACATAGGGAAAAAATACTTCAGGATGTAAAACTGGACAAAGTCTTTATGAATATGACCCCAAAAGCACAGGCAACAACAATGACAAAAAAAATAAAGAATTGGGATTATATCAAATTAAAAATTTTTGTCACAGAAAAGGAAACAATCAAAGGAGTGAAAAGACAACCTACATGATTGGATAAAATATTTGCAAACTACATGTCTGATAAGAGATTAATATAAACTTGCTATAATCAGATCATTGGACTTTCATGGTAAAATAAATTAAACTAAAATTAAATAAATCTAGATTAGATTTTAACAAGTCACCAAAACATTTTCAAAACTTTTCAAAATCTTTTTATACCATCTCATAAGTAAAATACTGTAAACCATATGAATATTCTTGAATATTTTTAAATGTCAGTTATTTAGTACATTTGCAAAAGTACTCATTAGATAAAATGATCACTGTATTAGTGATTTCTTAGAAAAATGGCTTAGGGTACAGTGTAAGAACTAAGGATGAAAACTAATCCAGTTACCAAGAAATTCCCATTCTGGTGGTTTTTGTTTGTTTGTTTGTTTGTTTTTTACCACTTTAATAAGCCTTTCAAGACATCCCAGTATACATATGTGTGTGTGTGTGTGTGTGTTGATTTCTTAGAAAAATGGCTTAGGGTACAGTGTAAGAACTAAGGATGAAAACTAATCCAGTTACCAAGAAATTCCCATTCTGGTGGGTTTTTTTGTTTTTTTGTTTTTTACCACTTTAATAAGCCTTTCAATACATCCCACTATACATATATGTGTGTGTGTGTGTGTGTGTGTGTGTGTGTGTGTGTGTGTGTGTGTGTAATTATTTCCTTTGAAAAGCCATAATTTACATTTTATATGTCCATTTAGCCCTTTACATAGTTTATCTTGAGCTCCACATATTGTACCCACAATACCTATTGAGGGTATTGTAATGTTAAATCTCACATTTCCCATACTCTTTACCTATTGGTCTCTGGATATAAGTTAGGTTCTTCCTATGAATGAAATAAAAATTCTACAGAGAATGTCTAAAGCAGAAAGAATCTATGAACTCAAATGCAAGTTATCTGAAAATATAAGTCAGAGGAGAAAAAAAAAATCCTAAAAAGGAATGAAAAAAGCCTACAGAATTTATGAGGCAGAATCAAGAAAGCTAATATATTAATTACAGTGTTATACAAAGGAGAGAGACAAAGGGGCAGAAAGCTTATTTAAATAATAATAGCAGAAAACTTTCCAAATATAAAAAAATCAATAAATATCCAGTTACAGGAAAGCCTAAGGCTTCCAGTCAGATTTAATTCTTATAAGATGATAGTAACATATATTCAAATCATCAAAAATAAAAACAGAGAGCATTTTAAAAGCAACAATTTTAAAAAAGAAGAAAATAAGGGATTTTTAATAAGACTAGCAGCAGATTTCTCAATGGAAACCTTAACATTCCAGAAAACAGTGGAATAATATATTCAAAGTGCTGAAAGAAAACTGCCAACCAAGACTATTTCACCTGGCAAAGTTTTCCTTCACAAATTACTTTGATCAAAACTTTCCCATATGTGTGAAAGCTAAGAAAGTTTATTACTACTAAACTTGCCTTACAAGACATGCTAAAGGGACTTTTTCAACCTGAATGAAAAGGACACTAATTAGTAACATGAAAAAAAATGTGAAAGTATAAAACTCACTGGTGAAAGTAAGCAGCACACAATCACATTCAGAATACTCTAGCATTGCAATGGTGGCATTACTGAACCCATGTTTAGCTGCCCTTCACCAAAGAGAAACAACCTGGAAATCAAGTGGTGAAAAGGGAAGGGAGTTTTCTTTGGGACCAGTAAACCTGAAGGAAGTGGTAGGCTAACACACCTCAAAGGCTCAGATTCACCAATGGGTTTTAAGGGGGAGGATGGGGAATGAAATGTGGAGATATTTAGTAGGGAATTAGCTCCTTTGCAAGGTCTTTGGGTGGCTGCTTCTGTTATCTCGTAGCTGCACCTGCAATTCCTTGTTGGTGCCCAAGTTCGGCTTCCAGACATCTCATTTTGATCACTTCTCACAACTCTGCAAGCCTCAAAGAAGAACTGTTAGTTGTGCAAGGTACTGATTGACTTCAACAGCCTTGTCTTCCTACTTAGCAAGTAAGATAAGTAAGTTAGGGGATGGAAAGAAAGAGAAAAGAAAATAAACTGTATGTTTTAAAATTTTCCTAAAGCCCAGGCAGTTTTAGTTCCCAAGATGGCTTCAGTCTTGCTCAGTCCAATAGTGGTATGTACATAATTTATATCTTTAGTATGAAAGTAAAAAGACAAAACTATTAAAAATTATAATAGCTATAATAATATAAGAAGGGATGTACAATAGAAAATATGTAAATTGTGACATCAAAAACATAACAATTGAGAATGTGGAGTATAAGTGTATAGTATTTTTAATGCAATTGAAATTAAGTTGTTATCAGCTTAAAATAGCCTGTTATAAATAGATGTTCTATATGAAAATAAGCCTTAGTCTACCCACAAAACCAAAACCTACAGTAGATACACAAAATATAAAAAGCAAGAAATCAAAACATGCCACTACATACAATTGCTTAATCACAAAGGAAGACAGTAAAACAGAAGGAAAGAAGCAAAGAATCTCTAAAACAACCAAGAAGCAATTAAAAAATAGCAGTAGTAAATGTAAAACATAGGCTGATTAATAAATGTGATACACCACATTAATAGAATGTAGGACCAAAAGAAAGTATTTATTTCAATAGTTACAGAAAAACCATTTCACAAAATTCAACATTCTTTTATAAGAACAACTCAATAAATCAGGTATAGAAGGAATTTATCTCAACACAAATAAAGGCCATAAATGACAAACCCACAGCTAACAGTACTCTCAATGGTGAAATATTGAGAACTTTCTCTAAGATCAGAAACAAAACAAGGAGGTCTCTTCTCCCGATGCCTGTTCAACACAGTACTGGAAGATCAAGCCACAGCAACCAGTCAAGGAAAAAGAAATACAAGGCATCCAAATTAGAAAAGAACATCGTCTCTGCATGCACATGACATGATCTCACAGAGAACAAACCCTAAAGACTTTAACAAAAAACTGTAGAACTGTTAAACAAACTCAGTAAAGTTGCAGGAAACAAAATCAACATGCAAAAGAAGGTAGTGTTAGTGTAAGATCACAACAAACTATCCAAAAAAGAAATCAAGAAAAAATGTCATTTACAATAGCTACCAAAAATAATTCAATAGATAAAAATATCAGAAATAAATTTGACCAAGAGTAATCTCTTAGTTGCCTTATTCTTATTGTGCTGAATTTGCTACAATTGCCCGGTTACAGTTACCACTGAGTGAGTGTGAAAGTGCTAAGACATATCCCATTGAATTCTCTGTGTTCTGGATATAGTCAGCTCTGTCCCAATTTATACTAGCAACCATAGCTACTCACAAAAATTATAATCAAGTACTCCAGCCAGCACAGTAACTCTTTTTTACCTACTGGTTCACTTGTATAAGGCACAAAAAATAGCAGTATCTATTATGTCCCTGGCAGGGAAGATCTCTTCTCCAGAAACCACGACCTTCATCCTGGTAAAACTGAAGGCTCTGAAAGTAGGTTCCTGGGAGTGTTAACAGTAGGTAACACTCTACTTCACCCCTTGGATCTCACAACGATGTATGTCAGGCAAAAGGGGACCCCACATCATACCTTAGGCATTGGTTTAGAGTTAAGTGCATGTACAGCATCCTGAGAACAGCTTCTAACACCTTGCAGGGTTGACTTCTAGCTAGTCCCTTATTTGAGCTCTTAGCAGGCCTTTCCTCTCTTCTATTGGTTGGCTGCTGAAGGGTGACAGGTTACATGGTAAAATCAGTGAATTCTGAAATCATGGGAACATTATTACATCAAATTTACCATCAAATAGGTACCATGCCCTTTATATTTATGTTAGTATTTATGGAATATTAATAGTTTAATGGGTTGCCATGTGTGTAGGTGGGTGGCTCTATAAGGAGGGTAAGTGATCACATTACCAGGATCTCCTGTCATTCACACCATGTGATGCTTAGCATCACACGGGACTCTAGACAGAGTCCCTACCAAGAAGTCCCTCATGAGATGAGACCTGGACCTTGGACTTCTCAAGCACAAAACTGTAAGATATAAATTTATTCTTATTAAATACCCAGTTTCAGATATTCTATTATGAGCAACAGAAAATTGATTGATACAGACGGTCAGCTGTTCTTTTCAGGTTCATGCCAGTGTGTTATGATGCCTTGTCTGTAAACCAGACCAGAATCCTTTCTTGCTCTGTCAGTTGATCATACAGTACTCCCTATGAGGCCATAGGTGTGAGTTGAGGGAGAGGCACTGATTAAACAAAGGTGGGTGATAGGAGAGTCAAAACCATCCATTTGTTCATGAATTACTCTTGCCTTTTGACTTGATTGGGCCTACTTTACACCAGTACAGCCTGGTGCACTCACCAGAACTGAAGACTTGCTGAATCCTATTCTATCCATTTTATAATTGGTAGTTCAGGCAGCAAAGTCTCTTGGTATCCCTGGTCAGTCACTCAGTATCTTTTGCACTGGCTATGTAAAGGTAAATTGATTTTATCCATCTGTTTATGAGGATCAAGAAATATGCATTCACCTAGCACCAAAATTTCTGTGATGATACCAAATGTAAAATGCAGTCATGTGCTGCTTAGCAATGGGGACACATTCTGAAAAATGTGTCACTAAGCCATTTACCATTGTCCGAACATGCATAGAGTATACATATGTGAACCTACATGACAAAGATTGTATAGCCTACTACACAACAAAGATATATTTTATCGCTGATTATTTGCTCTTTCATTGCCCAAAATGTTATTCGACACATGACTATACTCAGCTTACGGAGCTGTGATTGAGATCCCACCATCATCCACCATAATACATTTGGTTGTAGCAGGGACCAGGCGAGTTAATTAAGGAGACATATAACAGAGACTATTGCCTCTGCCTTATTTACTTCTTTGGTAGTGACACTAGTCAGCAATATCTTCAAGGAAAAAGTACCACTTCTGATTTACTATCATTTCTGGGGTTAAAGAATGCTTCTAGAGCTTCCATTTGCTTCTTCCTAACTTATATCCTCTATTCCACAGAACAAGAAACAGTGAGAATTATGCCACCTTCTAAGCACATTCAGAGACATGGAAACTAATCTGAGTTACTGAAATTAAACCAAATTAGGTGTATGAACCCATTAAGGAGACTGTAGTATGTGCTTGGGCCATATCTCTATTGTCTGGCCTCCATATTCTCTGACTCTAACCAAAGGGAACCAAAATAATTCTGTGGGTCCCTGGGTGTCACTGTCAGCTCTGAAACCATATGTAACAATTTATAAAATGTGTCATTATTTCCTTTTCTTTATTACACAATTTATACTGGCATAACAGGTTCTCTGGGGGAAGAATAGAGGGATATTTATATACTTTCAGTGGAATGGTACTTCCTCAAGGAGAACTAAAACACCATTCAGTCCGTTAGTTTCAGGTCTGAAAATTCTAGACCTGGGTCACAGGCCACAATTTTCTATTGCAGTGATTAGCATTACAGTTCTCAACAGATATAATTATCTTAAATATTATCATCATTTTTGTCATTATTATTAAACAAGTCCTGCAGTCTCTTAGTTGGCTGTTTATCCATCTTTCCCCTAGAAACACCATGATCTTTCTGCGTTGTCATAGTGTCCTACAGGAAAAGACCCCTCATTTCCCTTTGATCTTGCTGTAATTACTATAATTATATCCACCTTGCATCTAACAGTTATTACCTCCCACTATTCTAGAATCTCATCCTTCCCATTCATAGGAGGGAGCAAAATTATAGGAAAGCATCATCATTTATAAACCCAACATTCTTTGTTAAATCTTAAAATTTTCAAAATTTATACTACAAATCAACTGTACTCCTTATTTCTAGTCCACATAAATATCTCTAGCTTAGTTTGAGCTGTCTGTGCTATAATCACAATAAGCCTATATAATAAACAACAGTATAATTGTTATAATTCAAGAGAATACTTAGTGCTCCCCAAAATCTAGAGGGTATCAAGTTAGAAGCAAAGAGTAGATTTTACAGAAAGGATAATTATATGACTACAGCCCCAACAGTGAGAGCCTTTCTAAGATCAAGGAATCTTTCAGAAGAGTGAGTTTTTCCTCTGTGATTCATCACTGTTCTAGAAGGATCTAGGTAAACACATGGTAAGATTTCAGAGTGTAACCCAAATAGTAGGAAAAGAGTTCCCCTACATTATACAAGGATACATCAAAAAGTTTATAGAAAAATTAATGTTATCTTTTAATTCTATTTTTCATGAATTTTGAAGAACACTAATAATGTACTGTTCCTTAAAACTGAAGGTTCTACAATTTTTTGAAGCTGATACTTTCTGCTGAATCAGGAAGATCAACTAAGTTGATAAGAAGACATGATGAGACCAAAGTGTCTCATAAAGGAAATATTTGGAAGAGAGAACAACAGCAGGTGTGGATATGGTATGAGTATATACATGGGTAATTATTAGAAGACAATTCCAGAAGTCAATAGGGAGAAGGGCAAAAAAAAAAAAAAAAAAAGCAACAGACTATAACCATAAGTGATACGAAGCAGTCAAGAGAGGCAGAGACACAGCAGTGAATAGCACGTAAGGCACTGGGCCTTACACACCTATTTGTACCTTGTGCTGTCTCTTCCTCCTCACAAAAATTACCCCATATTAACTGTTATATGTGTTCACAGTTCAAAGAGACATCTTTTCCTGAAGAAACTAACCCTTGTCCAAGGATGAAATTACTTTCATTTATTTATTTATTTATTTATTTTATTGAAACATACTTGATTGTATATATCTGTGGGATACATCATTGAATATCAATACCTGTGTGCAATATGTGATGTTCAAATCAGGATAATCAGTATATTCAACATTATACAATGCAATCAATTCTCATGGATGATTTCTTCTAGGCCAATCCAAAGAATGAAGAAGGATTTTATTTGTTTATTTATTTTTCTTCTCAACATACCATAGGGTTATTTTTTAACTTCTCAATGTACATTATAGTCGATTTTCATGACTCTTTACCTATTCCTCTTCTCCGCTCCCCCACTACATCATATCTATTCACTTGTCTTAAAAAGTTCAAGGAATTGTTGTGATTGTTGTGTCTTTGAGGAAAGATTTTAAACCTCCATTCATCTTTCATCATCTGAGATCAACTTCTTGCTCCATAACCTCCTCATGGCATTTTTCACTTCTGCATTCCTCAGTGTATAAATCAGAGGGTTGAGCAAGGGTGTCCCGAGTGTATAAAACACAGCTATCATCTTATCCATGGGAAAGGTGGTTGCAGGACGTGTGTACATAAATATGGATGGACCAAAGAACAAGGTGACCACGATGATATGGGAGCTGCAGGTGGACAGGGCTTTTCTCTTCCCTTCAGCACTGTGGTTCCTCAGGGAATGCAAGATAACAATGTATGACGACATCACCACAACAAAACTCACTGTGCAGATGGCACCACTATTGGAAACTAGGAGTAGATTGATCACATAAGTGTCTGAACAAGCGAGTTTCAACAAGGGCTGCAAGTCACAGAAATAGTGATCAATTACATTGGGGCCACAGAAAGGCAAACTCAAGGCAAGAAAAATCTGAGCTGAAGAATGCACACAGGAGCCCACCCAGGCCATGGCCACCAACACACCACAGACGCGGCAGCTGATGATGGTTGTGTAGTGAAGGGGCTTACAGATGGCCACATAGCGGTCAACAGCCATGAGGATAAGGATGAAGATCTCCAGGCAGCCAAAGAAATGTAATATAAAGACTTGGATCATGCACTCACTGAAGGAGATAGTGTTCTTCTTTGAAAGGGCATCCACAATCATTCTAGGAGCTATGGAAGTACAGAAGCAGGTGTCAGATAAGGATAAGTAGAAAAGGAGGAAGTACATGGGACTCTGAAGTGCCCGACTGGTCTTGATGGTAACAATAATCAGCAAGTTACCAAACAATGTCCCCAAGTAGAAAAGCAAGAAAGTGGCAAACACTATTTTCTTCCTAACAGGATCCTGTGTCAACCCCAGTAGAATAAACTCAGTCACATTATTATTCAGGTGCATGATTTCATGAATGAGGAGGAGTGAGTGTGAAGTGGTTTATCTGCAAAAAATAAAGGAATTAATTTATGATGTGCTATGTGGTGTTATGAAATCTTTTTAAGTAAAAATATTCCTCATCAGGGACATTCTGTCTATGGTTATTAATAAGTCACTTAAACACTTGCTCCTCAATTTTAATGACCACTGCATAGGACTATTGCAAGTCTCAAGTACGTTTATGGATGTGATACTTTCCTATACCATTCTTCAAGTACAAGACCTTGTTAATTTTGGCATGATTCTGATTAATTTTGCCAATTCAATAATGTAAAATTAGGAGATATGGATATATTTTAACATTACCTTCACTTTCTTATATATAATTATATATATATATATATATAATATAATATATAAATATTGGTGCCCATGTTTTACATAGTGTATCATTAAACATTTGGGATATATTTTCACTACCCTTGGAGTTTCATGGTGTAAATATAAAGTCATACACCATTGCCTCCACCATATACAGAATGTCTTATTTATACATATTTTGTGGATTAAATATCCATTACACATTTTTATATAAATATGTATTATATACAAATACCTGATATGCTTCACTTTTCTGCGACAAATTCTCCCGGATATTCTAACTTCCAAAGAGGAAAAGTAAGAAAACAATCTTATAGCCTCTAAATAATCTACTGCTACCTATGAAGTGCTTTGTGAATGGAAGTACTTGATATATACTAATGAAGATAAATGAATGTTCTTGATAGTTGGTAACATCTTCAGTATTTCCATTACTAATTTTCTCCTTCTGATTTAGTAAAAGCACTCTTAGAACACTCAGAGTCTCCGAGGTTACATTTAAATGAAATGGGGTAGAGTAATATTACACAAATGTTCATGTTTTCATGATTGAAGTTTTTAGCTTAAGCATTTTGTAACTTGGTGGTTTGGAGGCATATCATCAGGCAGTTGGCATAGGATCAGATTATGATTGTAATCCCTGGTAGAGTTTTTTTTTTTTTAAATTTATTTATTTATTAAGAATATTCATGAGATACAGAGCTAATTGTCACGCCACCCCATGCCCTGATGTGAGGGCCAGATTCATAGTGGGGGAATACCCATTAACAGAAATTACTTTTGTAGTTTTTATTATGAAGGTATCTGAAAACCCCACATTCTCAGGACAGAGCAAAGAGTCAGAAAAGTAGAAATATGTGGTTTTAGGAAAAAGGGATAGTAGATACTCAGTAATTGACTACTTTATTCAATCTGGTTTATCTTCTGGCAAAACCAGAAGTCATCAATTATTCAACTCTAAAATATCACTTATTTCAATGAAGGCATTTTTGTTGTTTTTTTAATGTGAAAAGAAATAGTATCACAGGGCTTCACTTTCAACAACAAAATATTTTCTCTAAATCTTTTTGTCAAGATGACAATGGAAGGGACATATATGCAAGAAAAAATATAAAGTAATGCGTAATTTATTTAAAAGTAATCTGGAAGACATACTTAGCCCATTGTTTCCCTGCCCAATCCATCCATACTTTCAATACATTGTGTTGAAAGTTGAGAGTTGGCCAAAGCACAGAATGTAATAGACAAAATTGACATGAAATTCCCTTATTTATATACATACATACATACATATATACATATACATATATATACATATACATATATATATACATATAAAAATTCCCATAAAACATATATATAAGAGTAAATTTTCTCCTCTTCAACAGACTTGAAATATGCCTTATCTTACACCATATTAAAAAATACCCCTGAAAAAGCCTAAGGAAGTTACTCACTTCTGATTGCCAAGAATTTTAAAAAATTATCTTTGGACTCTGATTTTTGGCAGTGATCTTACAACATAAGGAAACTGAGTTGGTATCTTAATCATCACACCAAGCTCATTCTTTCCTTTATTTATTTACAAGAGTGATCCATCATGAAATATTTCTACTTGAAATGTGGTTTTCAAGGCTTTAGAGCCAAGATCATGTAAAAGTCATTTTCACACCATAATTTTGACCACTCCCATGACCGTACGGCTTTTGGTCTGCATATGGGAATCCAATCAGATTATCCACATCGAGGACAAGCATATTTATTTAATACATTTGGACATATATTTTAAGACAAATTTAGCATCAGTAATACATATGATTTAATTAACTTGGTAATAATTGTAGGTACTCATCAAAAATTTAATCAATAGTTTGACCAATAGTCATTAATTTTCTTCCTTCCTAGAAATCCTTTCACTTTTGAGCTACTTAAACCATCTAGAGACTTCAGGACACAACTGTGGGGAAACCTCCTCTTAGATGTTTCCAGTGATTTCCCTGTGAGCAGAAAATTATCTCCACTCCTTTCTAAGGGCTTTCCTTACATCATTCCTTGTACTATTATATATAATTGCTTCAATTAAGTTATGCATGTGCTTCTTTTAGCTCCTTTCTGGAATAAGAATATCGGAATTCTATGTTTACTCAAGATATTATTTTCCACTGTAAAAAACCCAATGCCTAGTACAATGTACATTTAATGTTTTTAAATTGAACATTCTCTCATCTCAAAATGCAATAATATAGATATCTGTTCATTTGAGTAATATTTTGATTGCAGGACACATTTATATGGCTAATTTGTGGGGCTTTGTATTATGTATGGTAGACTGAAAAATATGCTGTTCATTTAAAAATCCTCACCACTTCTATTTAACATACTACTGGAGGTACTAGACAGAGCACTCAGGCAAGAGAAAGAAATAATGGGAATCCAGATTGGAAAGGATGAAATCAAACTGTCCCTATTTGCAGATGACATGATACTATATATAGAAAAACCTAAAGATTCTATCAAAAAACTCCTAGAGCTGGTTAATAATTTCAGGAATGTTGTGGGATAAAAAATAAATGTGGAAATATCAGTTGTACTTGGATACTCAAATAATGAACTAACAAAAAGAGCAAGAAAGAAAGTAAGCCCATTTACAATATTCATGGAAAAAATAAAATATCTAGGGAACGATTTAACCAAAGACGTGAAAGATCTCTACAATGACAACTACAAACCACTTCTGAAAGTAATTAAAGAGGACACAAAAAGATGGAAAGTCATTCGATGCTCTGGGATTGGAAGAATTAACATTGTGAGAATGTCTATACTACACAAAGTGATCTACAGATTCAATGCAATCCCCATCAAAATACCAATGACATTCTTCACAGAAATGGAAAAAACAATCTTACCTTTCATATGGAAAAACAAAAGACCCTGAATCGCCAAATCAATTCTTAGCAAAAAAAAACAATAAAGCTAGGGACGTAACACTACCTGATTTCAAATTGGACTACAAAGCTATAGTAACCAAAACAGCACAGCACTGGCATAAAAACAGACACTCAGACAAGTGGAGCAGAATTTAGAACCCAGAAATCACCCATCAGGCTTACAGTCATCTGATATTGGACAAAGGCAACAAAGATCTACATTGGGGAAAAGATTGCCCCTTCAACAAGTGGTGCTGGGAAAACTGGATATCCGTACATAAGCAGAAGAATGAAACTAGATATGCACCTCTAACCATATACAAAAATCAACACAAAATGGATTAAAGACAAGTATAAGACCTGAAACGGTAAAATTACTAAGGGAAAATATAGGTGAAACACTTCAGGAACTAGATCTGGGCACAGGCTTTATAAATATGAACCCAAAAGCCCAAGCAGCAAAGAAAAAATAAACAAATGAGATTATACCAAACTAAAAACCTTCCGCACAGCAAAGGAAACAATCAACAGAGTGCAGTGACAACCTACAGAGGGGGAGAAAATTTTTGTTAGCTATGCATCTGGCAAGGGATTAATATCCATAATTTACAAGGAACTCAAGCAATTATACAGTAAAAAAAAAAAAACCAAATAACCCAATTAAAAAATGGGCAAATGAACTGAATAGACATTTTTCAAAGGAAGACATACAAATGGCCAACAGGTATGTGAAAAAATGCTCAGCATCACTAGTCATCAGAGAAATGCAAATTAAAACCACATTGAGATATCACCTCACCCCAGTTAGACTGGCTATTATCAAAAAGATGGTGAATAACAAATGCTGGTGCAGGTGTGGAGAGAAGGGAATACTCCTACACTGTTGGCAGAACTGTAAATTAGCACAACCACTATGGAAAACAGTACGGAGGTTTCTCAACCAACTTCAGATTGATCTTCTACACTATCCAGCAATCCCACTTCTGGGTTTATACACAAAGGAATGGAAATCATCATGTTGAATGGATACGTGCACTCCCAAGTTCATCGCATCTCTGTTTACAATAGCCAAGATATGGAACCAACCTCAATGTCCATTGATGGATGATTGGATAAGAAAACTGTGGTATATATACACCATAGAGTACTACTCTGCCATTAAAAAGAATGAAATTTTCTCATTTGCAACAACATGGATGAAGCTGGAGAAACTTCTGCTGAGTGAAAAAAGCAAAGCACAGAGGGATAAATACCACATGTACTCACCCATAAGTGGGAGCTAAGAGAGAAAGAAGGAAGGAAAGAAAGACCACCATGGTGGGTTGGACTTGCAGAGGGAGAGAACAAACCTAGGGACACAACATGGAGTGGGGGAAAGGGGGCGGAAGAGGGAGGTTGGGGATTATTAGGTGGGGTAGACAGGGTACAATCACAATTTGTGGTAATGGGCATGCTGCCAGTATGGATCTGCCCTTCACATCTCAGACAGGAGCAGGGGATGATCAGCCTTATATCTCAGGAATATTCATAACCAATAAAAAAGGGAGGGAGGGGAAAGCCTGAGACCCATTTTAAATAATTTAGTGCATCAGCTCCACACCTATAGTAGAAGATATTGTACCCTGCACAGCACCACACTGCCATGAAAGATACTGGGTCTCTGACTACCACAAATTTATTATCTTAAGAACATGTCGTGCTCTTTATATGAATCCTTTGTTCCACAAGGAGGCAAGGAGAACCTTAACATTTTTCATACCCTCCTGACACTGATGCACATTATTGTGGACATCTATGTGTATGACTCTGTGTCCACATTTTTTTTTAAGAGGAGTGCTAACAGCATTCATTGGGTTCTCAAAAGAATAAGACACAGAAATGTGTTACAATAGCCTGGAGGCAAAACAGAACCAGTAGTATAGCACATCTCCTAATAACTACTGTACTTATCTCAACTGTTCAAGATTAGCCAACTTTGAATGGCCACATTGGTTATAACAATAGTAAACAATGCGTCAGTGTTGGGTGTAATGGTGAAGAGAAGAAAGAAAAGCAATCAAGAAAAGATCAAGGCAGATGAAGATGGAAAACAGAGTGATAGGCAGCTCCTTCTATGATTCTGTGTTGGATTGCATGGTTCACAGAAGCATTGCTTTCCTCAAGGACTATCTCTCGTACTAACCAAGCCTCCCTAAATCAGTGACAATAGACTTTGAGTGAATCTCTTTACTCACTTTATTTCAATGAAGAATTTACCATTCGCTGTGGAAAGGAAAACAGTTTCTCTGAAGCCCTTTTATGCTCCAAAAGTCCACATTAAAGAGTGATGTAATCTGCCCACCTTCACCTCCTCACCCGGTGTAACTGAATCCCATGATTCCTGCTCTCTGCTCAGGAGATGCTTTGGAAGGCCACCTGCATTGAGAAACAAAACTTTGTCATAAAATTTAATACCAATTATCTATGTTTTCTGTATCTGGTTATCCCAAATGTGATATAATTAATATTTAATTCTTCCTCTTCCTAAATCTTACTAGACAGTAGGAGCATTGAGAAGTGATAGGGGTAGATAAGATGACACACGGAAGATGGCTGGGCAGGGATAAATACTGAAGAAAAGAGATTTTTACCCAAAATATTTTCAGCAACATATATGATATATTATCTGTAAACTTCAATATTTAGTGTTTAACCTCCTCATTTGTATACTTGCTCTGAATATTATTTATTTATTTATTATTTGTTTGTTTGTTTGTTTATTTATTATGAATATTCATGAGATACAAAGCCAATTGTCACCCTTCATGCCCATAACAGGAGGGCCAGATTCATACTGGGGGCATACCTATTACCAGAAATTATTTTGTACCCCATGCCCTGCACCCAATTATCCCTCTCCCTCCCCAATTCCCCCCAACTCCAGGAATGTTCCCTTCCTCTGTAAGATCAATGCACTACCACGGTCTTTCTTTCCTTCCTTTCTTTCTTATCTCACAGTGAGTGAGTACATGTGGTATTTACCCCTCTGTGCTTTGCTTATTTCATTCAAAATAAGTTTTCCCAGGTTTATCCACGTTGCTGCAAATGGGTGTATTTCATTCTTTCTTACGGCAGAGTAGTATTCCATGGTGTATATATACCACAGTTTCCTTATCCAATCATCCATCAATAGACATTTAGGTTGGTTCCATATCTTGCCTGTTGTAAACAGAGCTGTGATAAACATGGGAGTGCAGGTATCCCTTTGACATGATGATTTCCATTGCTCTTGGTACACACCCAGAAGAGGGATTTCTGGATCTTATGGAAGATCAATCTGTAGTTGTTTGAGAAACCTCTATACCATTATCTACAGTGGTTGTGCTGATTTACAGTCCCACCAACAGTGTAGGAGCATTTACTTTTCTCCACACCTGCACCAGCATTTGTTTTTCACCATCTTTTTATTAAAGCCACTCTAACTGGGGTGAGGTGGTATCTCAATGTAGTTTTAATTTACATTTCCCTGATGACTACCCATGCTGAGAATTTTTTCATGTATCTGTTGGCCATTTGTATGTCTTCCTTTGAAAAAAATGCCTATTCAGCTCCTTTGCCCATGTTTTAATGGGGTTATTTTTGTTACTCTATAATTGCTTGAGGTCATGCATATTCTGGATATTTAACTATTGTTGATGCATAGTTAGCAAAAATTTTCTCCCACTCTGTACGTTGTCATTTCACTCTGTTGATTGTCCTTTGCTGTGCAGAAGCTTTTTAGTTTGATATAGTCCCATTTGTTTTTTGTTTTTTTTTGATTTTTTGTTTTTGGGTTTTTTGTTTTTTTTTTTTTTTTTTTTTTTTTTTTTTTGCTGCTTGTGCTTTGGTGCTCATGTTCATAAAGCATGTGCACAGACCTAGTCCCTGACGTGTTTCACCTATATTCTCCCTTCGTAATTTTACAGTTTCAGATCATATACTTAAGTCTTTAATCCATTTTGAGTTGATTTTAGTGTATGGTAAGAGATTAATGTCTAGTTTCATTATTCTGCATATGGATATCAAGTTTTCCCAGCACCAGTTGTTGAAGGTGTAATCTTTTCCCCAATGAAGATTTTTGTTGCCTTTGTCCAATATCAGATGGCTACAATCCTGAGGGATGATTTCTAGGTTCTCAATTCTGCTCCGCTTGTCTGAATGTCTATTTTTATACCAGTACCATGCTGTTTTGGTCATAATAGCTTTGTAGTATAATTTGACGTCAGATAGAGTTATGCCTCCAGCTTTTCTTTTTCTTTTTTTTTTTTTTTTTTTTTGGCTTTTTTTTTTTTGCTCAGGATTTCTTTGGCTATTTGGGGTCTTTTGTTTTCCATATGAAAGGTAAGATTGTTTTTTCCATTTCTGTGAAGAATGTCATTGGTGTTTTGATGGAGATTGCATTGAATCTGTAGATTACTTTGGGTAGTATAGACATTTTCACAATGTGAATTCTTCTGATCTAAGAGCATGGAATATCTTTCCATCTTTTTGTGTCTTCATTAATTTCTATCAGAAGTGGTTTGTAGTTCTCATTGTAGATTTTTTTCACCTCCTTCATTAAATTAATCCCTAGTTATCTTATTTTTTTCATGACAATTGTAAACAGGCTTACTTTCTTTATTTCTCTTTCTGTTAATTCATTATTTAAGTATATGAATGCTACTGATTGGGTGGCATTTTTTTATATCCTGCAACATTACTGAAGTTATTAACCAGCTCTAGGAGTTTTTTTTTTGATTGAGTCTTTAGGTTTTTCTATATACATATTATCAAGGCATCTCCAAATAGAGAGTTTGACTTTATCTTTTCCAGTCTGGATTCCCTTTATTTCTTTCTCTTACCTGGTTGCTCTGGCTACTACCTCAAGCACTATTTGAAATAGAAGTGGTGAGAGTGGTCATCCTTGTCTTGTTCCTGTTCTTAAGTGAAAGGCCTTCGTTTTTTTCCCATTCTGAATGATACTGACAGTGGGCTTGTCATAAATGGCTTTTATTGTGTTGAGATATTTTCCTTCAATACCTAATTTGTTGAGAGTCTTTACCATGAAGGGATGTTTAATTTCATCAAATGCATTTTCAGCATCAATTGAGATAATTATATGGTCTTTGTCCTTAAGTTTGTTGATGTGATGTATCACGTTTATTGACTTTCATATGTTGAACCATCCTTGCAACCCAGGGATGAATTTTACTTGATCATAGTGTATAACTTTTTTAATATGTTGCCCTATTCTGATTGCTAATATTTTGTTGAAGATTTTAGCATCTAGGTTCATCAAGGATATTGGCCTATACCTTTCTTTATTTGTTTTGCCTTATCTGATTTTAGTATCAGAGTTATGTTAGCTTCATAGAATGAGTTTGGGAAAGTAGTGTCTGTTTCAATTTTTTGGAATAGATTGAGGAGTATTGGTGTTAACTCCTCTTTAAAGTTCAATAGAATTCAGCTGTAAAACCACCCAGACCCGAACTTTTCTTTATTGGAAGATTGCTAATTACCACTTCAATCTCCTTGCTTGTTATTGGTCTGTTCAGGTTTTCTATCTCTTCTTAGTTTAGTCTTGGTAGTTTGTATGTGACTTATCCATATCTTCCAGATTTTCATATTTGTTGTCATACAGTTGTTTGCAATAGTCCCTAATGATTCACTGTATTTCTGTGGTATTGGTTATAATGTCTCCCTTGTCATTTCTGATTTTTGTTATTTGGGTCTTCTCTCTTCTTTTTCTGTTAACCTAGCTAATGGTTTGTCTATTTTATTTATCTTATTGTAAAACCAACTTTTTGTTTTGTTGATCTTTTCTATTGTTTTGGGGGTCTCTATTTCATTTAGTTCTGCTCTGATCTTAATTATTTCTTTCCACCTACTACATTTATGTTTGTATTGTGTTTGCTTTTCAAGTTCTTTGAGGCATAGTGTTAGGTCATTTATTTAAAGTCTTTCCATTCTTTTGATATAAGCATTTATTGCAATAAATTTGCCTCTTAGTACTGCTTTTGCAGTATCCCACAGGTTTTGGTATGATGTTTCTTTATTTTCATAATTTTCTAGAAATGTTTTGATTTTCTGTTTAATTTCTTCTTGGACCCATAGGTCATTCAGTGCCTATTATTTAGTTTCCATGTATCTGTATAGCTCCCAGCATTTTGCTTTTTGTTTATTTCCAATTTTAGTCCATTGTGGTCTGTAAAGATACTTGGAATGATTTCAATTTTTTAAAATTTGTTGAGACTAGATTTGTGACCTAATATGTGTCTATCCTGGAGAATGTACCATGAGCTGATGAGATGAAAGTGTATTCTTTAGTTGTTGGGTGAAATGTTCTGTATATATCTGCCAAGTCCAGTTGATCTAGGATGTAGAGTAAATCCCATGTCTCTTTGTTGACTTGTTGCCTGGAAGATCTGTCCCAAACTGAGAGAAGGGTATTCAGATCACCAACTATGTATGTTTTAGGTCCTATTTCTTTCTTTAGATCAAAGCATGTTTGCTTTATATATCTGGGTGCTCCAGTAATGAGTTCAGACACGTTTATGATTGTTATGTCTTCTAGCTGGATAGATCCCTTTATCATTATATAGGGGACTTCTTTGTCTTTTTTTAATGTTTATGGTTTAAAGTCTATTTTGTATGATATAAGAATAGCTACTCCTGCTCATTTTTCATTTCCATTAGCCTGGTATATCTTTTCCATCCCTTCACTTTTAGTCTGTATGTGTGTCTCTACAGGTGAGGTGGGTCTCTTGAGGACAGCATACACTTGGGTCTAGTTTTTTTAATCCAATCAGTCAGTCTCTGTTTTTTGAATGTTGAGTTTAGTCCATTCCCATTTAGAGTAGTTATTGACAAGTGTGGCTTAATCCCTGTCACTTAATTGCTTCTTGTTAGATTGTGCAAATATCTTTTGATCATTATTTCCCCTTTTATTTCTCTTCCTCTATGTTAGTTGGGAATTTAAGGTGGTATGATTTAGCTTATTTCTCTTTCTTGCTGACATTTTTGTTTTAAAAGTGTGTTTTGCTCTCTCTTGTGTATTTTGATGGTGGTCACCATTATTCAGATTCCAGATGAATGACTCCCTTCAGAATTTCTAGTAAGGCTGGTCATGTGGTGGTGAAATTCCACAACTTTTGCTTGTCTGTGAAATACACTATTTCTCCCTCATTTCTGAAGGAGAGCCTTTCTGGGTAATGAACTTTTGGCTGGCATTTTTTTCTTTTAGGATTTTGAATATATCATTCCCCTTTCTTCTGGCCTGTAGGGTTTCAGTTGATAAGTCTGCTGTTAGTTTGGTGGGGGTTCCCCTGTAAGTGATCCGATGCTTTTCTCTTGCTGCTTGTAGAATTCTCTTTGTCTTTGAGCTTTGCAAATTTAACTATGATGTGTCTTGGGCAGGACCTTTTTTGGTTGAATCTGTTTGGGGACCTTTGAGCTTCCTGGATCTGAAAGTCTGTATCCTGCCCTACTCCTGGGAAGTTTTCTGTTACTATTTCCTTGAGTAGGTTTTCAATACCTTTTTCTTTCTCTTCCCCTTCAGTAATACCCACAATTCAGATATTACAGTGCTTGAGTTGTCTGCTCTCTCTCTTAAATTTTCCTTATTATTTTTAATTCTTTTTTTTCCTTTTTTTTTTTTTTTGTCTGCCTGAGTTGTTTCAAAAAGACCACATTCAAGTTCTGAAATTCTTTCTTCTGCTTGCTCTATTCTGCTGCTCATACTATCAGTTGTGTTTTTTATTTCATTGACTGAATCTTTTCTAGCAGTTCTGCTACACTCTTTTTTAAGGTATTAATCTCTTTATAGGTTTCCTCTTTCATATTCTGGATATTTTTTCTTGTTTCATTGTGTTCTTTAATTGTGTCTTCCTTTATTTCTTCAAGATTTCTTAAGATCATTGCTCAGAATTCTTTTTCAGACATTTCAAGGATTCCCTGTTCCATGGAGTATGACTTTGGAGCATTATTGTATACTTTTGGTGGTGTCATTGCTTCTTGTTTGTTTGTGCTTCTAGTACTTTTTCATTGATGTTTGGTCATTTTGATCACTCTGTAACAATAACTGTCTTATCTCAAAAAATAGAAAATATCTTTCACTTACCTGTTAGAAGATTCTCTGAATTAGTGTTAAGGCTTTTCATCCATTTTTGAAAGCAGCCTTCCCACAGAATACTGAAAAAGAAATGCCCCTTTCTGCATTCCAGAGGGAATATCTTAACACATAGTGATGTAAGATATTAGCATCCTAGAGAGTATTATTCCCTGAAGTTTCCCTTCCTTTGCTAATCAAAAACATCTCAGATGTTGTAAAAAACTTAACTTTTGGTCTGTCTATGCAGCCTGTAAGAATAGCAAGTTAACCCTACCTGCTAACTCCATTCAGTAACCAGATACAAACAAGGCTGTCGAGGGGTAAGGAGCCTCAGACACACCAAAGGTATCAGAGGAAAAGAGGAAAGATACAAATGGATGGTGGGGAGAGTGACAGACGACAGAAAGAAGAAAAAATAGTGTAACTGGTAAAAGAGCAAGTGGATCACCAAGAAATAACTCTGTTTCCACACAGTGCCCTAAATTGTCACTCCCTGCATTAGGAAACACACTTTTCTAGTACTCGCAATGCACCTGTAGTACATTTGCAAGTACAGTTCAGGGAAGTCAGTGTGGTGTCCTGAAATCAGAGAGTTGATCCTGTGGGCTACAGACAATCCCCACCAAAGAACCACAAATCTATAGCAAATAGTCTCAGGATTTCTTTGTATTACAAGCACTGAATCTCACATTGTTTCAAATTTATTTCCATTTGTTTTACTAACCCATGTTAGTGAATAGACATTTATTGAAATAATTTTACTTCACCAATTTTTTTTTTCCCTTTTTGTCTTTTTTCGTGACCGGTAATGGGATTGCAACCCTCAGTGTCATGCCCGAACCGCGCTCAACCAGTGAGCAGACCAGTCTCTATATGGGATCCGAACCCTCGTGAGCTCCCAAGTGCCACACTCTACCAAGTGCACCACCAGGCCAGCCCCACCAAGTTTTTTTATGTAATAGCCTCATATGAGAGAAAACTAAAACTCACAGAAATTAAGCAGCATACCCAGGTTCCATGCTTAGTAAATTCAGTACTGAGATCTGTACTAAAAACTGCCTTGTTTTGTGTTTTTTCTCCTTTCCACATATTTTCACTGCAGTAGCCTAAACTGAAAATCAGGGAGAATTAGAGAGTGGTGCTGGTGAAGGACATTTGTAATGGCTAAGTAATGGTATCTCAGGTTGACGATCTTAAAATTAATAGTAAGGTAATGAGTACAGGTTGAAATTCAGGTGGCTATTAGATTTACAAATGAAAATGTTCAGTAAACATTTGAACTTTTTAACTATAAATTTCAAGTCAGTAATGCAGAACTCAGTTTGAAAATCACTATATGTAAATGATAGTTTAAATCATGAGATTACATGAAGTCACCAAAAGAAATCAGATAGAGAGATTACAGAAGTATGCCAACAATAAAATGTAAGATTACGCCAACATTTAAAAGAATACCTGAAGGATCTCAAGAAGCGTGTTCAAAGAATCATGATAAATTTATGACAGAGTAATGATATAGCACTGGAAAGACTAGACATTCAGGAAGGAGTGCCTGAGTTCTCTGCACAAGACCACATGAGCACTAGTGTCTGAAATTAACACACGTGCAAATCCTGATTGAAAGATCAGTGACCAGAAAACTTAAAAATGTGAAAATTTTGCATAAGGGCCAGAAACCAGAAAATCACTCTTATTTTGTTCCTACAACTCCTAGCAAGTTCTGCAAATTGTAAGCACTTATAAAGGAGAGGTATCATAACTATCTTGTTCTTAATTGTATCTACCATAGTAAGTATTTATGAACTACAACTATGGTATGCAATTAATAATTAATCAATTAGTAAGTAAATTTATGAAGTAAAAATGAAACTGAATTGAACAAGAATTTAGTAACAATTTATAATTAATCTTTCTGAAAAACTATCTCTGCGATGGTAGATGAAATAAGAATCTCTTCTGATTCTTCTATCGTTTACTTCTTTTTATTGCAACGTAATTGATTATATGTATCTGTGGGGTACAGTATTGAATATCACTACCTGTATGCCATAAGGGAGGTTGAAATCAGGATAATTAGCATATCAAACATTATTGATCAGGCTCTCTTCACTCAAGATAGGATTATAAGCAAGAGTTCTCGGTCTGTCCTCTCAGAAACTCATCAGTAATAAAAATTATGTTTTTCAATATTCCAAACAATAATATTGACTTTGCATCTTATTTGTATCAGATCCCTGACCAGATCATTATAGCCTTGCAAAAATGCCTTTTGATGGACCAAGCAGGAGTCATATTCCTATCCTTGGGAGATAACACTCCCCAGACCTTATATGCTGAATATGGACAAGTTGGAGTTTCTCAGAGGAAATTCATTGTTCAGTTATTCAAGAAGCAATGGAATTGCTGGATCCTATGGTAATTTTATATGTAGTTGTTTGAGAAACCTCTATGCTATTCTCCATAACAGCTGCACTAATTTACAGTTCCACCGACAGTGTAGGATGTTTCCCTTTCCATGCATCTATGCCAGCATTTGTTATTCTCTTTCTTTTTGATAATGGCCAATCTAACTGGGATGAGATGATATATGAATGTGTTTTGATTTGCTTTCCCCTGATGCTTAGTGATGTTCAACATTTTTTTTCATGTGTCTGTTGGCCATTTGTCTATCTCACTTTGAGGAATGCCTATTCAACTCCTTTGCCAATTTTTTAATGGGGTTACTTGTTTTTTTACTGTAGTTTGTGTTCCTTGCATATTATGGATATAAATCTCTTGTTGGATGCATAGTTTGCAAATATTTTCTCCAATTCTGTATGTTTTCTTTTCACTCTGTTAATTGTTTATTTTGCTGTGCAGAAGCTTTTTAGTTTGATATAACCCCATTTGTTTATTTTTCCTTTTGTTGCCTGTACTTTGGGGGTCTTATTCATATAGACTTTGCCCAGTCCTCCTTCCTGAAGAATTTCCCCTATGTTTTCTTTTAGGAGTTTTATAGTTTCCGGATGTATATTTAATTCTTTAATCCATTTTGAGTTGATTTTGGTCTATGGTAAGACGTATGGGTCTAGTTTCATTCTTCCACATATGGATGTCCAGCTTTTCCAGCACCACTCGTTGAGGAGGCATTCTTTTCCCCAATGTATTTTCTTATTGCCTTTGTCAAAAAACAGTTGGCTGTAGGTATATGGGTTGATCTCTGGGTTCTTTATTCTGCTCCATTGGTTTGTATGTCTGTTTTTATGCCAACTCCATGCTATTTTAGTTGAGATAGCTTTGCAATATAATTTGAAGTCAGGTAGTGTTATGCCTCCAGCTTTATTTTTCTTTCTCAACATTGCTTTGGATATTCAGGGTCTTTTTTTTTCATAAAAATGTTAGGATTGGACTTTTCTATTTCTATGAAGAATGTCATTGGGTTTTCATGGCGACTGCAATGAATCTTTAGATTGCTTTTGATAGTATGGACATTTTCACAGTGTTAATTATTCTATTCCATGAACACGGAATGTCTTTCCATCTATTTGTGTCCTCTTTAATTTCTTTCAGCAGTGATTTGTAGTTCTCATTGTAGAGACCTTTCACCTCTTTGGTTAAATTTATTCCTAGTTTTTTTTTTTTTTTTTTTTTGGGGGGGGGGTTGTTTTTGTTTACTATTGTAAATGGGCTTGCTTTCTTGTTTTCTTTTTCTGCTAGTTCATCATTGGAATATAAAAACTCTAATGAGTTTGTATATTGATTTTTTATCCTGAAACTTTACTGAAATCCTTTATCATATCTTAGGGTTTTTTGTAGCATCTTTAGGCTTTTCTTTACATAGGATCATGTCATCTATATAGGACAGCTTGACTTCATCTTTTCCAATCTGGATGACTTTTCTTTCTACCTCTTGCCTGATTGTTCTGACTAAGACTTCCAATACTATGTTAAATTGGAGTGGTGAGATTGGGCATCCTTGTCTTGTTCTTTTGTTAAGGGAAAAGCTGATATATGTGGCATTTATTGTACTGAGATACTTTCCTTCTATACCTAATTTGCTGAAAGTCTTTATCCTGAAGGAATGTTGAATTTTGTCAAATGCTTTTTATGCATCTATTTATCCAATCATATAGTTTTTGTCTTTGATTTTGTTGATGTGGTATATCACATTTATTGATTTGCATAGGTTGAATGATCCTTGCATCCCAAAATTAGTAGATGGAAATAAATAATTAAGATCAGAGCAGAACTAAATGAAATAGAGACCCCCAAAATAAACAGAAATAAAACCCCAATGAAACAGAAAGTTGTTTTTTTTTGAGAAAATAAACAAAATAAACAAACAATTAGCTAGGCTAACTAAAAAAAGAAGACCCAAATAGCAATCAGAAATAACAAAGGAAATATTACTACTAATACCATAGAAACACAAAGAATCATTAGAGACTATTAGGAACAACTATATGCCAAAAAATCTGAAAACCTGGAGGAAATGGATAAATTTCTGCAGAGATACAAACTACCAAAACTGAGCCAAGAAGAAATAAAAACCTGAACAGATCAATAACAAGCAATGAGACTGAAGCAGTAATCAGCAGACTCCAACAAAGAAAAGCCCAGAACTGGATGGCATTAGTGCTGATTTCTATGAAAACTTTAAAGAGGAATTAATACCAATTCTCCTCAAACTATTCCAAAAAATAGAAACAAAAGCCATTCTCCCAAACTAATTCTATGAGGCAAGAATCACCGATACCAAAACCAGACAAAGATACTACAAAAAAAGAATACTATAGGCCAACATCTCTGAAGAACATAGATGCAAAATTTCTAATCAAAATATTAGCAAACAGTACAGCAACACATCAAAAAAAATTATACACCAAGATAAAGTGGTATTCATCTTCAGATTCTGTCTGAATGACTCTAAGACTTCTAATTTAAAAGACAGCAGATAGCAGGGAACTCAGGACTAGGGACACAACAAACACTACTCTAGTAATCTCTTTCATGGATGCACTTACTTGCAAAATCAACAGCAGTGGGAGACATCAAATGGGACATTGAAAATGTTAAATTGTCCTCATAAGGAGTATGATATTATTCATGATGTAGTGTGGAACATACTATCAATAAGGAGGATGAATTCAGCCTTGGTGGACTTTCGCTGCACAATATGAGGGTGCTTTAAAAAGTTTATCAAAAAATAGAATTGAAATATAATTGGAATGTTTGCATGAACTTTTTGAAGTATGTTCATATCTAAACACTTTTGCAAATTCATCCTGCTGCCTCATAAGGATGCTAATTGTGAGTCTTAAAAATTGTCTGAGTGGACAGTGGACCCTGATTGCTTATGCCTGAGAGAAATCCACTTGCTTCTTAAATAACTGAACCCTGATTTTCCTCTGAGAAACCGCAACTTGTCCGTATTCATTATATAAGGTTTGGGGAGTGTTATCTCCCAAGGATAAGAATAAGGTTCCTGCTTGTACCATCAGAAAACATTTTCCCAAAGCTATAATGATCTGGTCAGGGATCTAGTACAAACAAGATGCAAAGTCAATATTATTGTTTGGAATATTGAGAAAAGTCATTTTTATTACTATTGAGTTTCTGAGAGGACAGACCAAGAACTTCTGCTTACAATCCTATCATGAGTGGAGAGGGTCTGATCAAAAATACAACCAGCAGAAAAGGAAGCAGAGCCAATATAGAAGCAGAAAATTGCACTTCCAATAATGAAATAGCAGATGTAGATTTCTCACATTTTTAAACTATTTTACCATTTTACTATATTGTATTATATTCATTTAATTTTTTCTGGATTTATTTAAATAGGATAGTGAATACTTGTAACTATCCTACTCATCACTAGAACCAGAATATTACCCACAATTGAATCTATTTTAAACCCCATTCCTTTCCTGCCCTCTACCTCACCTTAAACATTAACAATATCTTATTTTTAATGTATAACTACCTTGTTTCTGAAAAATAAAATATCTTTATCACATGTGTATTTTTAGTTTTACCTGGTTTTGAATTTTTTAAAATTTAGCACATTTTATGCAGACTAATAGGAATTTATTTTTTCATTTAGCAATAATTTATTAAGTTTTATATCAGTAATTGTATGTAGATGTAGATTCATCTTCACTGCTATACCATATACAATTGTGTGATCATTTCAAAACATGCTAGGCCATTATCCTATCAATTAATATTTAGTTACTGTGAACAGTGCAACTATGAACATTTTTAACATGTCTCCTAAAAATTCAATTGATAGGTTGCAGGATGTGCCAATATTTAGCTTTATAGGATAATAATGTACAGAAATATAACTGTGCAAAATATAACTACATAAAAAAAGGAGAAGGCTTGAATATTTGTAAACAGACCTAATAACTTCCATACTATTAGGAAAGGATTAATTTGAAAAATGTTATAATTTTTTCTTGTTATTTTAATTACATACATGTATAAATCTGTAATCCACAAAACAATCTGGACTTATATTTTTTAACATCCTTTTAAAATCTTCAATTTTTAGTCACTAGATCTGTGTCATATTTGGAATAAAAATTCTCAATTTTTTATACTAAAATAAACAGAAGGTCTGTGAAAGAGTTACTTTGAGGCATAAAGACCTCCCCTTATTTAATAAGTATTATTAAAATATGTGACCTAGAAGTTCGGATGTGAGGTAAACGATTATGCTTTTATTGAAGAGATGTATTAATATAAAAATATTTCCTTCTATACCTACATAAATTAAAAATGACTTGCAAAGGTTAGCAGAGGCACAATACAGAAAACTCTTAGAATACTTTATGATGTCTTAGAATATTTTTAAAATCTTAAAATATTTTCATGGCCCATTGAAATAGCCATACAAACACTGTCAGAAAACATTGAATAGCCATGCAAACACTGTCAGAAAACATTGTTGAATATCTCTGAGAAAAAGACTCCCAGAAGGTTACCCGTTTAGAAGCAAGTTTAACTTTATGGAAGCAAGCTCCACCATGTTTCCTAGAATACCATCTGGGCTGAAATTACCAAAATTCTTGTTTGGAAATTGATAAGGAGATATACCATTTTTACTTTCTTACTTGTTTCTTATACATCTTAATAAACAGATGAACAACCAGAACTTTCAGTCTTAAATGGGGATTATGCTTTCCAATGGCACACTCTGCCTTCAGACAACTTTGCCTAATCAAAAATAGGTTTACCTTCACTTTAGTTCATAATTTTAAAACACATTATGATTAATTGGCTTATGTATAGATACTTACTTTCATTTTCCAAGTGTTCCTCTAGGATGTAATATTTTGGGATCATGAGTTATACTGAAGCAAAAATAGCCTTTAGATCAGACCTACTCAAACGTTCTTTGGAACTCAAGCCCATGCCTCGGGCTAAGGAGAGTGAATGGAAAAAGTGCATCGCCTGAAGTATATGGCAAATCGTGATCAACATCTCTTTCCAATACAGTCTCTCGATCTCCAAGGCTGAAGCAATGCTTTAATTATTCAGAATGTTTGGTGCCAAAACCACTTCTACGCTTACAGGTTCTGTTATTTACCTATTCTCCAGTGTTTACTTCCTCTAGCACCCACTGATTTCTTGGAAAGTAGCTTCTCAGCTGGATCCTACTACTGAGCTTCTGAAAATAGTTCCTAGCTGAAGGCCTCAATATCCCCAATATAATAAAATTTTCTATGAAGTCATTACATCAGCCACCTCGCATGTTGTTTCTATCTCCAGTGCCCTTACAAGTCAAGAACTGTCACTAAGACCTCTTTTCTTTCTCCCCATCCATGAGTTTATGCCAACTCTGTGTTTGCAGCTAGTATCCTCCTGAGAGAGCTATTTTCCCCTTCCTGTCACTCATAATGGGCTCAGCTCCATCCTCACTCAAGACTAGTGTGTCCTTTGGAAGTTCCAATTGTTTATGTACATTGCACCTAAGGGTACACTTTTAAAGTGCACACAATTTTTTTCTCAAATTTGAGTACCTGTTAAAGACTTTTAAATAGGAATGCTCAGAAGTTCAGCTTCAGCCTTGGTATTCAGGCAAAATCATTTATTAACTTAGACTGTCAGCTGAAAAGTGGAAGAGTTAAATAACTTCAGCTTCATTTCTGGCATCTCTGCCCCTCAGTAATATGAGTGCATGGGTTACCATCACGTCCAATCTGCACAATGACACTATAACAAATTACTCATGAAAATCAGATTCGTTATCAATATATAAATATTCACTCTCAGATATTGGTCAACATTCTAGATGAAACTTGAATAGCATATCTCCCTATTCATCTTAATTTTTTTTTTCACTTTGGTTTTCTTGTGTATATCAAACATGAACCAGATTGGCATTCTTATAATATGAATAGTAATAATACTAATCTTTTAATGTGAACAAAGACTTGACAACCACAGCTGAAACTAGCACTAAATCACTTCAGGAATAAGTATGAATTGGATGACAAAGAAAAATAAAATTGTACAACTTTTTTCTTTTTCACTTTATTTTTAACATAACACCTCATTGCTAAAGCATGGAATCTTATTTTATCTTCTTGCTCCAACTAGTTAATAAAATTATATGAGAGTTACCATAGTTCTGTATAATATCTCAATGTATGCATTACACACATGCACACACAAGCAGTACCTTAAAGTACGTAAAATTTATATTTAAATAATATATTTATTTATTGTCTGGCCACTAGGTGAATTCCTCCAATGAGATGTAGAAAAAATGTATCCAAGATACAGCAGGAGAGAGGAAAATGAGAAAAATAGGAAGCAGGACACTGGATCAAGTTAAAAATGCGCAGTCATTGCAGATATGGAAAATAAACTCTTCATCCAGGGGGGATGGTGGATGCTCTAGGTACCAGTTCTGGTACCACAGACATGTCCAAATTGATCCCTCTGGACTGCTTTCCAGCAGGGCATGCTACAACAGAAATTGATCTAGGGTTTCCAGCTACTGAAGAACTAACAATTGTCAAGATTTCTATTCCTGCTGTGGAGCATCAGAGAAGGGTGCCAGCACACCTGAGTAGGCAGGGAATCCACTGTAATTTCAGTGGTGGCATGTGGCTAATTTAGGCATCATAATGATGTCTGTAATCACATCTGTGGGGTACATTGTCTGGGAGCCCAGGATTCTGGGAATATGGGATTAGATCTTATCTGTTATGTCACAGGAATCCATTATAAAATGTGCTGTCAAGTTGGAATGGACCTTGGTAGGACACCTTCTCTCCAACCCCAACTATCAAGGGAAACAAAACCAAGCACTTGCCTGGATGTGAACTTAATCAATGACTTTGGTTAACTTGTTTTTCCATATCATTTCTCTTCATATTCTTTGTATTATTTACTGTGCCTATTTTTTTTTTTTTAGAAAATACAGTTTACCATGTTTACTCTTTTACATCCTTTGGGGAATTTTCCTTCTTGTGGTATTTTGTGATTGAGTGGACATTGTAATTTTTAATTCAGCAGTTTCCAATGTAAACAATTTTCAAAGAATGTTGTTTATTAAAGAGCCACTGGCCTAAATGAATTAAATATTTTAAAATATATTAAAAAAAAGTCTCAAGTTGAAATTCTAATGATTGAAAAATACAGTAACTGAAATTAAAAAAAAAAAAATTCTGGGTGGCAGCTTAACAGAAGATTGGGCACTACAGAAGTTTGGCCACAGCAGCCAAAAATATTATTGAGCTTGAAGACAGCAATAGAAATTATCTAAATTGAAGAACAAAGTGAAAAAAGGGGGACTGGAAAATAAAGTGTGTGGTTGACCTGTGGAAAAAATATAGCCAAACGTATGATGAATTGGAATCCTCAAAGATTAGAATGAGAGAGTGACAGAAAAATTTTTTAAAGAAATAATGACCAAAAGTTTTCACATTTGATGAAAACTACAAACTCAAAGTTCTAAGAATCCAGCATATTTTAAGCAAAATACGGCCTGTAGAGAACTACACTAAAAGGTGCATCATAATAAATTGGTCAAAAGCAATGACTTAAAAATACTCATTAAAACAGCCAAAGAGAAAAGACACTTTATGTACAGATAAATAAAGCTGGGAATTGCAGAAGACTTCTCACCAGAAACAGTGCAAACCAGAGTACAGCAGTAGAACACATAAACCATCACAAAAAGAAAAATTACTGCATGATCTCACTTGTATGTGAAATCTAGAGAGAGAGAGAGACAGACAGAGACAGAGAAGAAAGGAGGACAGAGGGAGGGAGGGAGGGAGGGAGGAAGGAAGGAAGGAAGGAAGGAAGGAAGGAAGGAAGGNCCCGCGCCTCGCTCAGCCAGTGAGCGGGAACCGGTCCGTATGCGGGATCCGAACCCTCAGGTGGGAGCGCCGCCGCGCTTCCCAAGCGGCGCACTATAGAGTGCACCACCGGGCCGGCCCAACAATATCTTATTTTTAATGTATAACTACCTTGTTTCTGAAAAATAAAATATCTTTACCACATGTGTATTTTTAGTTTTACCTGGTTTTGAATTTTTTAAAATTTAGTATATTTTATGCAGACTGATAGGAATTTATTTTTTCATTTAGCAATAATTTATTAAGTTTTATATCAGTAATTGTATGTAGATGTAGATTCGTCTTCACTGCTATACCATATACAATTGTGTGATCATTTCAAAAGATGCTAGGTCATTATCCTATCAATTAATATTTGGTTACTGTGAACAGTGCAACTATGAACATTTTTTTTTTTTTTTTTTTTTTTTTTTTTTTTTTTTC
>NW_007736821.1:47518-55353 GCF_000696425.1 Galeopterus variegatus
GCAACCCTCGGTGCTGCTCCCGCGCCTCGCTCAGCCAGTGAGCAGGAACCGGTCTGTATGTGGGATCTGAACCCTCGACGGGAGCGCGGCCGCGCTTCCCAAGCAGCGCACTATCCAGTGCGCCACCGGGCCGGCCCAACTATGAACATTTTTAACATGTCTCCTAAAAATGCAATTGATAGGTTGCAGGATGTGCCAATATTTAGCTTTATAGGATAATAATGTACAGAAATATAACTGTGCAAAATCTAACTACATAAAAAAAAGGAGAAGGCTTGAATATTTGTAAACAGACCTAATAACTTCCATACTATTAGGAAAGGATTAATTTGAAGAATGTTATAAGTTTTTCTTGTTATTTTAATTACATACATGTATAAATCTGTAATCCACAAAACAATCTGGACTTATATTTTTTAACATCCATTTAAAATTTTCAATTTTTAGTCACTAGATCTGTGTCATATTTGGAATAAAAATTCTCAGTTTTTTATACTAAAATAAACAGAAGGTCTGTGAAAGAGTTACTTTGAGGCATAAAGACCTCAACTTATTTATTAAGTATTATTAAAATATGTGATCTAGAAGTTCGGATGTGAGGTAAATGTTTATGCTTTTATTGAATAGATGTATTAATATAAAAATATTTCCTTCTATACCTACATAAATTAAAAATGACTTGCAAAGGTTAGCAGAGGCACAATACAGAAAACTCTTAGAATACTTTATGATGTCTTAGAATATTTTTAAAATCTTAAAATATTTTCATGGCCCATTGAAATAGCCATACAAACACTGTCAGAAAACATTGTTGAATATCTCTGAGAAAAAGACTCCCAGAAGGTTACCCATTTAGAAGCAAGTTTAACTTTATGGAAGCAAGCTCCACCATGTTTCCTAGAATACCATCTGGTCTGAAATTACCAAAATTCTTGTTTGGAAATTGATAAGGAGATATACCATTTTTACTTTCTTACTTATTTCTTATACATCTTAATAAACAGATGAACAACCAGAACTTTCAGTCTTAAATGGGTCTTATGCTTTCCAATGGCACACTCTGCCTTCAGACAACTTTGCCTAATCAAAAATAGGTTTACCTGGGCCGGCCCAGTGGCGCACTGTAGCAGTGCGCCGCTTGGGAGCGCGGTGGCGCTCCTGCCGAGGGTTCGGATCCCACATACAGACCGGTTCCCGCTCACTGGCTGAGCGAGGTGTGGGAGCAACACTGAGGGTTGCGATCCCGTTGCCGGTCCCGGTCCGGTACGGGCACAACACTGAGGGTTGCGATCCGTTGCCGGACATGAAAAAAGAGACAAAAAGGAAAAAAAAAAAAAGGTTTACCTTCACTTTAGTTCATAATTTTAAAACACATTATGATTAATTGGCTTATGTATAGATACTTACATTCATTTTCCAAGTGTTCCTCTAGGATGTAATATTTTGGGATCATGAGTTATACTGAAGCAAAAATAGCCTTTAGATCAGTCCTACTCAAACGTTCTTTGGAACTCAAGCCCCTGCCTCTGGCTAAGGAGTGTGAATGGAAAAAGTGCATTGCCTGAAGTATATGGCAAATCGTGATCAACATCTCTTTCCAATACAGTCTCTTGATCTCCAAGGCTGAAGCAATGCTTTAATTATTCAGAATGTTTGGCGCCAAAACCACTTCTACACTTACAGGTGCTGTTATTTACCAATTCTCCAGTGTTTACTTCCTCTAGCAGCCAGTGATTTCTTGGCACGTAGCTTCTCAGCTGGATCCTACTACTGAGCTTCTGAAAATAGTTCCTAGCTGAAGGACTCAATATCCCCAATATAATAAAAGTTTCTCTGAAGTCATTACATCAGCCACCTCGCATGGTGTTTCTATCTCCAGTGCCCTTACAAGTCAAGAACTGTCACTAAGACCTCTTTTCTTTCTCCCCATCCTTGAGTTTATGCCAACTCTGTGTTTGCACCTAGTATCCTCCTGAGAGAGCTATTTTCCCCTTCCTGTCACTCATAATGGGCTCAGCTCCATCCTCACTCAAGACTAGTGTGTCCTTTGGAAGTTCCAATTGTTTATGTACATTGCACCTAAGGGTACACTTTTAAAGTGCACACAATTTTTTTCTCAAATTTGAGTACTTGTTAAAGACTTTTAAATAGGAATGCTCAGAAGTTCAGCTTCAGCCTTGGTATTCAGGCAAAATCATTTATTAACTTAGACTGTCAGCTGAAAAGTGGAAGAGTTAAATAACTTCAGCTTCATTTCTGGCATCTCTGCCCCTCAGTAATATGAGTGCATGGGTTACCATCACGTCCAATCTGCACAATGACACTATAACAAATTACTCATGAAAATCAGATTCGTTATCAATATATAAATATTCACTCTCAGATATTGGTCAACATTCTAGATGAAACTTGAATAGCATATCTCCCTATTCATCTTAATTTTTTTTTTCACTTTGGTTTTCTTGTGTATATCAAACATGAACCAGATTGGCATTCTTATAATATGAATAGTAATAATACTAATCTTTTAATGTGAACAAAGACTTGACAACCACAGCTGAAACTAGCACTAAATCACTTCAGGAATAAGTATGAATTGGATGACAAAGAAAAATAAAATTGTACAACTTTTTTCTTTTTCACTTTATTTTTAACATAACACCTCATTGCTAAAGCATGGAATCTTATTTTATCTTCTTGCTCCAACTAGTTAATAAAATTATATGAGAGTTACCATAGTTCTGTATAATATCTCAATGTATGCATTACACACATGC
This sequence comes from Galeopterus variegatus, assembly GCF_000696425.1. Lineage (NCBI taxonomy): Eukaryota > Metazoa > Chordata > Mammalia > Dermoptera > Cynocephalidae > Galeopterus > Galeopterus variegatus. The sequence continues at coordinate 50,296 of NW_007736821.1, forward strand.
ACGCACAAGCAGTACCTTAAAGTACGTAAAATTTATATTTAAATAATATATTTATTTATTGTCTGGCCACTAGGTGAATTCCTCCAATGAGATGTAGAAAAAATGTATCCAAGATACAGCAGGAGAGAGGAAAATGAGAAAAATAGGAAGCAGGACACTGGATCAAGTTAAAAATGCGCAGTCATTGCAGATATGGAAAATAAACTCTTCATCCAGGGGGGATGGTGGATGCTCTAGGTACCAGTTCTGGTACCACAGACATGTCCAAATTGATCCCTCTGGACTGCTTTCCAGCAGGGCATGCTACAACAGAAATTGATCTAGGGTTTCCAGCTACTGAAGAACTAACAATTGTCAAGATTTCTATTCCTGCTGTGGAGCATCAGAGAAGGGTGCCAGCACACCTGAGTAGGCAGGGAATCCACTGTAATTTCAGTGGTGGCATGTGGCTAATTTAGGCATCATAATGATGTCTGTAATCACATCTGTGGGGTACATTGTCTGGGAGCCCAGGATTCTGGGAATATGGGATTAGACCTTATCTGTTATGTCACAGGAATCCATTATAAAATGTGCTGTCAAGTTGGAATGGACCTTGGTAGGACACCTTCTCTCCAACCCCAACTATCAAGGGAAACAAAACCAAGCACTTGCCTGGATGTGAACTTAATCAATGACTTTGGTTAACTTGTTTTTCCATATCATTTCTCTTCATATTCTTTGTATTATTTACTATGCCTAATTTTTTTTTTAGAAAATACAGTTTACCATGTTTACTCTTTTACATCCTTTGGGGAATTGGAAGATAGGAAGGAAGGAAGGAAGGAAGGAAGGAAGGAAGGAAGGAAGGAAGGAAGGAAGGAAGGAAGGAAGGAAGGAAGGAAGGAAGGAAATTAATGATTAATATACAGAGATTGAAAATAAAATATATACTGCGGGGGGTGGCACTGTACTACAAGAATTTGGGAGACTTAGGTCAAAGGATTAAAAAATTGCTGATATGTAGAATGAACCAGTCTAGAGATCTCATGTCCAGCAAAGAACTATAGTTAATAATGTTGAATTGTATCTGGGATTTTTGCTAGGAGAATAGATTTTAGGTGCTCTGGCTTTCCCCACAAAAACTAGGGATGAGGGAGTCACTATGTAAGATGATGGATGCATTAATTTGCCTGACTACAGTAACCATTTCACTCTATGTAAGTGTATCAAAACATCCTGTTGTACACCTTAAATATATATGATAAAAAATAAAAATAAAGTACTCAAACAGAACTTGTCACCCTAGAATCAATATTCAGCAAAAATGTCTTTCAAAAACCAAGGTGAAGTAAAAACCTTCATACTGCGCTACAAGAAATGTTAAGAAAATCCTTTAGTCACAAGGAAAATAAGGCCAGATGGAAATCTGTACCTACCGAAAGTAATGACGGCCACCATAATTAGTAAATGTACATGCAAATACAAATAATGATTTCCATGTCACCAAAGGTCAGCATTGATTCATTTTCCCTTATGGCAAAATGTATCTTTTGTTACAAAATAAGAGAACTTTCATCTTTCTTATTTATTTATTGTACATATTTATAGGGTACAGAGTAAAATTTCATTACGTGTATACAATGCGTGTTAGATCTATTCAGGATAACTAGCCTATTCATCGTTGCAAAACTTAATCATTTCTTTGTGTTGTGCACATTTGATCTCCTCTCTTCTAGTCACTTGATTACATGTAGTAAAACATTATTGATTATGGAATTCTGGGTTGACTGTACACCAGTAGGGCTTATTTTTCCTGTCTCACTGTACTTTATGGTCCATTAATCAGCCTTTCACTATCCCTCCTCCCTGCTTTCCTTTCCCACCTCCAGTAATCATAGTTCTTTCTCCTCTTAACAGTTTAACTTATTATGATTATTTGGTTTTGCTTGTTTGTTTGTTTTCTTTTGTTCTCTTTTTTTAGCTCCCACATATGAGAACATGCAGTGTTTCTCTTTCTGTGCCAGAATTATTTTGCTTAATATAATTTTCTCCAAGGTCATCCATGTTGCTGCTACTGGCAGAATTTCATTCTTTCTTGCAGCTGAATAATAAATATTCCATTGTGTATATGTACCACATTTTTGTTATCCAATCTTCTGTTGATGGACATTTAGGTTAGTCCCATATCTTGGCTATTGTGAACAGAGCAGCGATAATCATCTTAACATTGTCCCATCCACATACAAAATATCGGAAAAAAAATTAAAATTAAAAATACATAAATAATTTTAAAACTTAGATGTCCACTTGATGTAGCTAAATCTCCCTCCTAAACACCATGAAAATTAAGCATGCTGGCCCATATAAAACAGCTCCAAACCAGGTTAAAAACTGAGTTTATTGTAAATTCTACAGCCTCATGGACTGTGAGAAATTAGAAATTTATCAAAAATGCCCCTTTTTTAAGATAGAAACAATAGATTTTAGGAAAATGCTTTATACAATTTATATAACAATTCTGCCTGAAAGATAGTTATTAACTTATCTACTGATTTAACTGCCCTGTCCTCTGAGACTAAATATTATTCTTCAAAAAGCAGAAGTTAAGGGCCAGCCCTGTGGCCCTGAGTTGTAACCTGCTGTAGGTGAAAAACGAAACTGTGTAAGAAAAGTGACTCTGACAATCTGTTCCATGAAATTTGGTTGGGACAATTACAACAACTGGTACAATAAAGTGCAATAATCTTGCTAATCTAGGAAAAGCTAGACACAAATATCTGGGATACGATCAGGAATACGTGGTGCTCAAGACTGCTCCGGGGGCAGCAGTAGCAGCTTTGGCTTCTGGATGGTGTCCGATCTAAGATGCTTTTAAATCTACTTGGAGTAAAAAATAGAACAGTTACAGAGCTTTTAAGTGAAGCCTAACAGTGTTCCTACCTGTCAGAAAAAACTAAAGGGACGACAACTCTCAACCTGAAGGGAAAGGAAAAGTTTATTACTAAGAGAGTTGACTGCATTTTTTTAAAAGTAGGTAATTTGTCACACCCGTGGATAAATAAGCTAAGCCAATGCTATGATAAGTTCAGGTAAAGATCACTTCTCAGAACCATTTAATTTCCTAAACTGTTACGAAACAAATCACACATTCTAATTCCTATTCACATTAGGACAACCTGGTTAATAATTTCTGTAGCTCTATCACCCTCTTGATTAATTTGGCCCTTATGCGACTGTGCCACAAGGTGGCGCTAAGTCAAATACTCAGCTAGTTACAGCCCTTCAAGTTTCATGTAGTCCTAGATTTTGTGGAGTTGCCTGTGTCTTCAGAAAATACTACATTGTGCGAATTTTTAACCAAGTCGTGCTTCAACCCTGTGAGTGTTACATTGGGACCACAGTAACTGGTCTCACTTCAGATTCGTGAACTGCGTCTCAAGCGAGCTCTTGAAGCTCCTAGAGCATTATGCTGTAGGTTTGAAGTCGATTTATAGTCTTATTGTCCTGAAGGATCATTTCATACCTTTTCTCTATCTTGAATCACCCCAAACCTCCATTCTCTTCCTCAGTCTCAACCGACGACTTTACTTGCAACTTCACACAGAAATCATAGATCAACCAAAAAGGAATTTCTACCAACATTTACGAAAATCTCGGCATTTCTCTTTCCCTACTACACAAGTCACACTGGCACGACAGGTTCTTTAGGGGAAGGCTCAAGGGACATTTGCTTACTTTCAGTGCAATGGTACTTCCTGAAAGAGAACCAACATACCATTCAATCATTTGGTTCCAGGCCCGAAAATTCATTTAATTCTGGACCTGGGGTAGGGACCACAACTTTCTATTGCAGTGATTGGCATAACTGTTCTCAGTAGCTATTTTTTAAATTACTTGTGTATTTTTAATTTTAATTTTCGTTGTACATGTTTATGTGGTACAGTTTGTTGTTTGCATGCATATACTGTATATTGATCTAATCAGAATAGTCAGCATATGTAGCACCTAAATATTTATCATTTTGTTGCAGTTATTACTTTCAAGATCCTCTTTTCTTGCTATCTTAAAATGTACAATACAATATTACTAACTATTATCAGCCTAGGGCACCAGAACTTATTCTTCTTATCTAACTGTAACTTTGTAACTTTGAACTATTCTACCCCCTCCCACCCCCTGCCTCGCTTTCCCTGCCTCTAACACCCCTACTCTAGTCTCTATTTCTCCTTTTTCTCTCTTTTTAATCTATTTTTCTTAACTGACCCGTGGTAATTGTACAAATTTATGGAGTACAATATATTTGGGTACATTCATACTGTGTGCAAAGATCCTATCAGGGTTCTTAATATATCCATCACCTCAGACATTTGTCACTTCTTTGTGTTAGTGTATTAGTCCTTTTTGCATTGCTAGAATATCTGAAACTGGGTGATTTATAAAGAAAATGAAATTTATTGCTTACAGTTTCTGGGGCTGGGAAGTCCAAAGTCCATCTGGTGGTGGCAACAGTGAACCAGAGGTCTCACGTTGAAAGATGGTGGAAGCAGAAAGAGCAGAAAGAGAGAGAGAGAGAGAGAGAGAGAGAGAGAGAGACGGCTGAGAGACTCTCCTCTTCTTTAAAGCCCTCAAAACCACACCCCTGATGACCATTTTTAATCCATTCACTACTGCACAGTCCTACAGTCCAATCACCTCTTCAAGGCTCCACCTTTCAATTACCACAATAAGATTTCCCGCACTCTTAACAGTCACGGTGGGGCCGAAGATTCTAATACATGAAACTTGGGAGACAATTCAAACCTCAGTGAGTTTTGGGGGGACACAATTCAGTCCATTACAGTTAGGAACAGCCAACGTCATCTCGACTAGCTCATCAAGGATACACAACACTTTGTTGTTAACTGTAGTCTCCCTATATTTTTATAGAGCACTAGCTCCCATTCTTCCTGTCTCTCTAATATTTTGTATCCACTGACCACCCTCTCCCCTTCTTCTCTTCCCCTTCCACCAACCAGTCTCTAGTAACCACTATTCTGCTTTCTACTTCTATGAGATCAACTTGTTTAGCTTCCACGG
>NW_007736821.1:56411-57630 GCF_000696425.1 Galeopterus variegatus
TTTTTTTACTACTCAGATGTTGGAATTCTTTGTATATTCTTGATATTAATCCCTGTTGGTTGTACAGTTTGCAAATATTTTCTCCCACTCTACAGGTTGTCTTTTTGCTCTGTTCAGTGTTTCCTTTGCATGCAGAAGCTTTTCAGTTTGATATAAACCCATTTGCTATTTTTTGTTTTTATTCCCTATGCTTCTGAAGTATTTTTCATAAAGTCTTTGTACAGACCTATGTCCTGAAGTGTTTTCCCTATTTTTTTTCTTGAAGTTTTATAGTTTGGGGTCTTACATTTTAGTTTTTAAACCATTTTGAGTTGATTTTGATAGTGAGAGATAGTGGCCTAGTTTCATTCTTCTGCATATGGATCTCCAGTTTTTCCAACACCATTTATTGAGAGGACTGTCCTTTCCCCAATGTATGTTCTTAACTCCTTTGTCAAAAATCAGTTGGCTGTAGGTACATAGATTTATTTCTGAGTTCTTTACTAAATTTGTTTATCAGGTCTAGGAATTTTTTTGATAGAGTCTTTAGGTTTCTCTATGTATAAAATCATGTTATCTGCAAACAGGGACAATTTGACTTCTTCCTTTACAATTTGGATGTTCTTTATTTCTTTCTCTTTCCTAAATGCTCTGGTTAGGATTTCCAGTAAAATAGAAGTAGTGAGAGTGGGCATCCTTGTTTCTTTCCAGTTCTTAGGGAGAAAGCTTTCATCTTTTCCCATTTCAGAAGGGCGTTTACTGTGGGCTTGTCATATAGAGCCTTTACGGTATTAAGATACTTTCCTTTTATACCTAATTTGTTGAGAGTCTTTATCATGAAGGGGTGTTGAATTTTATCAAATGCCTTTTCTGCATCTATTGAGATATTCATATGATTTTTTTTCATTCTTTTGATGTGATGTGTCACATTTATTGATTTGCATAGGTTGAACCATCCTTGCATCCCTGGGATAGATCCCACTTGATCAAAGAGTATAATCTTTTTGATTTGCTGTTGGATTTGGTTTGCTATTATTTCACTGAGTATTTTTCCATCCATGTTCATTAGAGATATTGGCCTGTGGTTTACTTTGTTTGTTGTGTCCTTGCCTGTTTTTTTTTTTTATTATGAATACTCATGAGATACAAAGCTAATTGTTACCCTCATGCTCATGATGCGAGGGCCAGATTCATACTGGCAGCATACCCATTATGAGAAATTACCTTTGTACCCCATTTC
>NW_007736821.1:58741-60084 GCF_000696425.1 Galeopterus variegatus
AGTTTCCATATCCAATCATCTGTCGATGGACATTTAGACTGGTTCCGTGTCTTGGCTATTGAAAACAGATCTGTGATGAACTGGTCTAGTTTTAGTATCTGGGTAATGCTGGCCACGTAATATGATTTTAGATTCAGTTTTTTCAACTATAATCTACTTTTGTGATGTCTGCAAGTGACTCAACAATCTATGCTTCAGAGGATTATCATGGCAGTGGCACAGTTTGGTTGGGGGAGGCATCTCCAAGTTGGTTCACAGGCTGGGAGTGTGCATATGCACTGTGTGGGTCAGTAGTCTCAGGAGCTGGCTCACTGCAGATGCAGTTGCTGGATTGATTCTCAGGCTGGGGATGTGGGCATATGGTGGCAGGGTCATTGTGCTGCTTCTTTGACCAGGGTTGAGCCCATCAGGAGCATGTCAGCCGAATTGTTTCTCACTCATATGTCTGTGCATGTGATGGCTCAAAGACTTAGTAAAGGATCTTCCAGGGGCTTGACAGCCAAGCTTCTTCTCTCAGCTATTGTGTTTGGATGTGCTTTGGCTCAGCTAGGTGAGTTCAAGTCTGCTGGTGCCCCTTCTACTGTGCCACTGCTTGGGGCCCTGTGCAACATTATGCTTCTCTCTATGGTTCAGGAGCTGGACTGCCAAGAGCAGAGCTGTTTGTTGAGCCACTTCTCAGGAAGCAGGTGAGGCAACTAGGCAGACCCACAGCAAGGGGACCTTTCTAGCCACTTCTCAGATTTTTGGTAAGGCCGTTAGGCAGGCCTTCAGTGAGGGGGCTTATCCAGCTGTTTCTGGGTAGTGGGTGGGGCACCTAGATAGGCCTGCAGTGAAGTGGCCCATCCAGCCACTTCTGGGCAGCAGTCAGAGCTGCTAGGCAGTCCTGTAGTGAGAAGGCCAATGGAGTAACTTCTGAGACTGTCAGCAATGCTGCTAGGTGGGAATATTAAGGATAGATCTGCCTGGCCACATCTCAGGAAGGGGCAGTTGAAAATCATTTCCCCAAACCTGACTGGTGTATTTGTTAAGATGGAGACCAATGAGCTTTTTTTATGGGCTGGGGGCTCAGGTGCACAAACTCTATCAGCTGGTGGGGGTGAGGAGAAGGAGGAGAAATGGGGGATGGTCTGCCTGAGGAGGTTCTGCCTGTCTGATCTCTGCTTGGGGATGTGAAGGTGTGTCAGCTCAGCAGGACTACAGTTGACTTCCTGGATGCAGAACTAAAGTCACAGCTGCCCTGAGCCCAAGATTCAAGTCGCCAGGGTCAGGACACTGTAGCTTTCCCTGTGAATGTGATGGGACAAGAGCATACCCTAAAGGCTGGGGAAGTACCTCGGCTACTA
>NW_007736822.1:0-41147 GCF_000696425.1 Galeopterus variegatus
GGGCCATAATAATCATATACAGTGTATATTGACAAAATAAAAATTTAACGGAAAAAAAAATTATTCTTCAAATATGCAAAACAGTAAGTTAATGTGGAGTGAGCTTGGCTATTTGATATTTAAATCCAAAAGAATATTGTGAGAGCAAATAGAGTGAGAGGTGAGAATAGGGAGGGAAATAATTTTACTCTAATGTAATGCAGTGATAAATGCATTGGAAGTTGAATACATTATGGCTAAAAGCTGAGCAGTGACTAACATCGTGTGAGAGAACTCTTGAACATGTTGGTGAGTGAATTTGTCTTCAATGATTATCGGGTATCAGGACCATTTCTGTTGTGACAGAGACCCAACCCAAATGGGTTTAAGTCAAGAGGGAAGTTATTTGCTGAGGTAAGTAGGCATTCTAGGCATATCTGATTTCAGTCAAGGCTTTACTTAGCAGAGATCCCAGGACCCAGTCTATCTGATGTCTTGGCTCTGCTCTCTGTTATAATTGGATTAATTCTTGGGCTTCATGGTGTTTTGAGGTGGTTGTAGTAACTACTTACTCTCATTATGCTCAAACTGAGGTCCAGAAGTTTCATTAAGAGTTTCATGGTATCTTATCATCTCTGATGCTTCTTTTGAAGCAATCTATGTAGCCAGCAGAGACTGAAGCTCAGATTGGTTGGGTTTAGGTCACATAACATCTATGGAGTTGGATGTGGATTGAGAGTGGAGGAAAGTGGATATTCAAAACAGAGAGGGGAGCTGGTAAAAGAGGTAGAGTGAATGGATACCAGAGGGCCAAAATACAGAATCTATGACAGATAGTATAGTCATTGATGGTAGCAATAAAGGAAAAAATACATTAATGTAAAAATTTTTACATTAAATAAAAAATACATTATGTAAAAAATACATAATGTAAAAATAGACCATCCATCAGAAGGAGCATGCTCAGGGTCATAGGCAGGAGCCATGGGCAGACACTACCACCTGGCAGAATGTGGGAGCACATCAAAAACACCACTTCCACATTGGTAGCCCACCACAGCTACTGCCACAGACACTGCTACTCCAAGGGTAGCTCACCACCACAATAGCAGCCAGAAGCCACCATGCAGGCAGCCTGCTGCCCACTCAACTGCACTGACACAAGAAAAGCCACCAGTGGAGACCAGGAAAAGAGGAGGACATCTCTCTCCTCAAAGCCCACTCTAGAGTAATAGAAGAAGCAACTGCTTTACCAGATGATTAGATATCAATATAGAGATGCTAGAAATATGAAAAACCAAGAAAATATGATGCCACCAAAAGAATACAGTAATTCTCAAGTACCAGACCCCCATAAAACAGAAACATTTCAAATGACTGAAAAGGAATTCTGGGCCGGCCCGGTGGCGCACTGGAGAGTGCGCCACTTGGGAGTGCGGCGGGGCTCCCGCCGAGGGTTCGGATCCCATGTGGAGACCAGTTCCCGCTCACTGGCTGAGTGCGGTGCGGGCGCAACACCAAGGGTTGCAATCCTGTTGCCAGTCCCCGGTACGGGTGCGACACCGAGGGTTGCGATCCTGTTACCAGTCAGTAAAAAAGACAAAAAAAAGGAATTCTGAGCAATAATCTTAAGGAAACTCAATGATATATGAAAAGACTCAGTTAGACAACATAATAAAACAAGAGAAAATATCCAGGATATGAAGGGAGAAATTTACAAAGAGATTAATACCTTCCAGAACTCCTGGAACTGAAGGATTTATTCAATGAAATAAAAAATACAACCAAGAGCTTAAGTATCAGTTTAGAGCAAGCAGAGGAAAGAATTTTTGATCTCAAAGATAGTCTTTTAGAAATAAACCAGGCAGGCAAAAAAAAAAAAAAAAAAAAGAGTAAAAGGAATTTAAAATGCGTAAAATCTAAGAAAGCTAGCAGACAACCTTAAGTGCACAAACATCTGAATCATGGGTGTTACAGAAGGGGAAGAGAAGGAAAAGGCATTGAAAATGTATTCAATGAAATAATAATGGAAAACTTCCAACGTATAGGGAGAGACACGGAACTTCAGATCCAGGAGGCTCAAAGATCCCAGAAGTGCAAAGATCTCCAAACAGATTCAATCCAAGAAGATCTTCTCCAAGACACATTATAGTCAAACTGGCAAAGCTCAAAGGCAAAGAGAGAATCCTAAAAGCAGCCAGAGAAAAGCATCAAGTCACCTGTAAGGGAGCCCCTATCAGACTAACAGCAGACTTCTCAACAGAAACTCTACATGCCAGAATAAAATGGGATGATACACTCAAAATACTAAAAGCAAACAACTGCCAGCCAGGAATACTATACCCAGCAAGCCTATCCTTCAGAAATGAGGGAGAAATAGTGCATTTCTCGTACAATCAAAAAACTATGAGAGTTCACTACCTCGCAACTAGCCCTGCAACAAATCCTCAAGGGAGTCCCGCATCTAGAATCTGAAAGATGATAATCACTACCACAAGTATACAAGAAAGAACAAAACTCACTGGTAGAACAAAAAATCATACAGGAAAGAGAGACTAAATCTTACCACCCCAACAAAACAACAAACATCAAAGACAAACAATAAAAGGGGAAGAAAGTCACAAAAGATATTTAAAACATTCAAAAATCAATAAAATGCCAGGAGTAAGACAATGTCTTTCAATAACAACCCTAAATGTAAATGGATTAAACCCCCCACTCAAAAGACACAGACTGGTTTACTGGATGAAAAAGCTAGAACCAACTATATGCTGTCTTCAAGAGACTCACCTCACCTCTAAAGAAACACACAGACTAATAGTGAAGGAATGGAAAAAGAAATACCACACAAATGGAAACAAAAAACAAGCAGGAGTAGCTCTTCTTCCATCTGATAAAATAGACTTGAAACCAAAAACCTGATCAAAAAACAAGGACCTGAACACCTCTCTCTCAGCATTGGACAGATCATCTATGCAACAAATCAGCTGAAAAACACAGGATTTAAACTATACTTTATACCAATTGGACCTGGCAGGTATCTACAGAACATTTCATCCAACAATTATAGAATATACATTTATCTCATCAGCACATGGAACATTCTTCAGAATAAACCACATGTTAAGTCACAAACCAAGACTCAACAAATTTTAAAAAATTGAGATCAAGTATCTTTTCAGATCACAATGAATTAGAAATCAATAAGTGAAACTGTGGAAACTATACAAATGCATGGAAATAAAACAACATGCTCCTTGACAACATATGAGCCTAAGAAGAAATTAAACAGGAGATAAAAAAATTTCTGGAAACTAATGAAAATAAAGGCACACCATGCCAAAACCTGTGAGATACTGCAAAAGCAGTACTAAGAGGGAAGTTTATGGCAATAAATGCTTACATTAAAGGAATAGAAAGATTTCAAATAAACAATCTAACACTACACCTCAAAGAACTAGAAAACAAGAACAATCCAACCCCACACTTAGTATATGGAAAGAAATAATTAGAATCAGAGCAGAACTAACTGAAAATAGAGACCCAAAAAATGACACAAAAGATCAATGAAACAAAAAGTTGATTTTTTGATAAAATAAATAAAACAGACAAACCACAAGCTAGGATAACTAAAAAAAGAAGAAAGGACCCAAATAACAAAAATCAGAAATGAAAAAGGAGACATAACAACTGATACCACAGAAATACAAAAATCATTAGAAACTACAATTTCTGGACACATGTAAACTACCAAGACTGAACCTAGAAGAAATAGAAAACCTGAACAGACCAATAGCCAGCAACAAGATTGAAGTAGTAAACAGCAGTCTCCCAACAAAGAAAATCCCAGGACCAGATGACTTTTCTGCTGGATTCTACCAAGCTTTTCAGGAGGATTACTACCAATCCTCTTCAAACTATTCTGAAAAAATTGAAACAGAGACCATTATCCCAAACTCATTCTATGATGCCAGCATCACCTTGATTCCAAAACTGAACAAAGATACAGCAACAACAACAAAACTACAGGGTAATATCTCTGATGAACATAGATGCACAAATCCACAACAAAATATTAAAAATCAGAATACAGCAACACATCAAAAAAAATTTGTACACCACAATCAAGTGGGATTCATCCCAGGGATGCAAGGATGGTTCAACATATACAAGTCAGTAAATGTGTACACTACATCAACAAAATCAAGGACAAAAACCACATGATTATCCCAGTAGATGCAGAAGAAGCATTAATAGATGCAAAAGACAAAATGCAACATCCCTTCATGATAAAGACTCTCAGCAAATTAGGTATAGAAGGAAAGTATCTCAAACAATAAAAGCCATATATGACAAACCCACTGCCAATATCATCCTAAATGGGGAAAAGACGAAAACTTCTCCCTTAAGAGCAAGAGAAAGACAAGGATGCCCACTCTCACCACTCTTATTTAACATAGTATTAGAAGTACTAGCCAGAGCAATCAGGCAAGAGAAAGAAATAAAAGACATCCAGATTGGCAAAGACAAAGTCAAACCATCCCTGTTTGCAGTTGACATAACCCTATACGTAGTAAAAGCTAAAGACTCTACCAAAAAACTCTTAGAGCTGAAAAACAATTTTAGTAAAATTGCAGGATACGAAATCAACACCCCCAAATCAGTACTGTTTTTACACTCCAATAATGTACTAGCAGAAAAAGAAATCAAGAAAGCTAGCCCATTTACAATAGTCACCAAAAATATAAAATACCTCGGAATTGACTTAACCAAGGAGGTGAAGGATCTGTACAATGAAAACTACAAATCACTGTTGAGAGAAATTAAAGAAGACACAAGAAGATGGAAAGATGTTCCATGCTCTTGTATTGGAAGAATTAACATTGTTTAAGTGTCCATATTACCCAAAGCAATCTACAGATTCAATGCAATCCCCATCAAAATGCCAATGACATTCTTCACAGAAATAGAAGAAACAATTCTAACATTCATATGAAACAACAAAAGACCCCAAATAGCCAATGTAATACTGAGCAAGAAGTAAATAAAGCTGGAGGCATTACATTACTTCAAATTGTACTACAAAGCTATAGTAACCAAAACAGCATGGTACTGGCATAAAATCAGACATTCAGACCAATGGAAAAGAATACAGAACCAAAAATAAACCCATGAACTTATAGCCAACTGATCTGTGTCAAAGGCACCAAGAACATACATTGGGGAAAAAACTGGACATCCATATGTAGAAGAATGAAACTAGACCTGTACCTCTCACCATATACCAAAATCAACTCAAAATGGACTAAAGACTTATAGATAAGACCCCAAACTATAAAACTACTAAAAGGAAACATATGAGAAACACACCAGGAAGTAGGACTGAGTAAAGACTTTATGAGTAACACCCAAAAGCACAGGAAACAAAAGAAAAAATAAACAAATGGGTTTATATCAAACTACTAAAAAGCTTCTGCACAGCAAACGAAACAGTAAACAGAGCAAAAAGACAACCTACAGAATGAGAGAATATATTTGCAAACTATACATTAAACATGGGATTAATATCCAGAATATACAAGGAACTCAGGTAACTTAACCGTAAAAAATGTAACTGGTTTAAAAAATGGGCAATGGAGCTGAATAAGCACTTCTCAAAGGAAAATATACAAATGGCCAAAAGACACATGAAAAAATGTTCAACATCACTCAGCATGAGGGAAATGCAAATCAAAACCATATTGAGATATCATCTCATGCCACCAACTGGCCATTATCAACAAGACAGAGAATAACAAATGCTGGTGAGGATGCAGAGTAAAGGGAATCCTCCTACACTGTTGATAAGATTGTAGATTAGTGCAGCCATTATGGAAAATGGTATGGAATTTCCTCAGACAACTACAGATAGAATTGCCATACAATCCAGCAATCTCACTGCTGTGTGTATACCCAAAGGAATCGAAATCATCATGTTGTAGGGATACCCTCCCCCATGTTTCACACAGGCCTATTTGCAATATAGCCAAGAGTTGGAACCAACCTACATGTCCATCAGCAGATGACTGGATAAGGAAAATATGGTATATATACACAATGGAATACTACTCTGCCATAAAAAAGAACGAAATACTGCCATTTGCAGCAACATGGATGAACTTAAAGAAAATTATGTTAAGTAAAATAAGCCAGGCACAGAAAGATAAATTCCACAAGTCCTTACTCGTAAGTAAGAGCTAAAAAAAACCCCCAAAACCAAATAAACAAAAAAAGAAAGAAAGATACACTAACAACAATAATTTGTTGACCTTTCAAAAGGAAAGAACAGAACTGAGGCCACCAGAAGTGAGAAAGGGGTAGGAAGAGAGTGGGTTAGCATGAAATTGGTAAAGGGCCACAAAATATGATTATGTTGCATAAAGGTAAATATAGTAATAAACAACAAAAATTTAATTGTACCATTAAATAGGTGAATTTTATGGAATGTAAATCATACCTCAATAAAGCTCTTAAATTATTTTAAAAATAGTGTTAAAAGTGAAACAGTACCCCAATATATGGTAATTAGTCTTCTGTGTTAGAATTATACATGTATCTTTTTGTATCATATACATTTTAGTTGTGGTGGAAGATGTTTCCGGTTGTCACCAACTGGGTGCAGAGGGCTATTGCACTGACAGTGTAGCAATGTGTGTCTTCACTAGCTCTTACCTTTCCTGTCTTGAGCTGGGATGTTTGCAGTGAGAAAAATAACAGGAGCTGGATTAGGGGAGTTTTCAGGTAGTACTTAGGCTGGAAGATGACCATCCTATCCTCCTCAGCCTTTCAAAGGCATTTATGAGAGTGGGACGAGTGGACTACAAATCCTGTGGTTCCTGTCTTACATGGGTGAGTGCAGGAGCAATGGAGAGGAGCAAGAAGCTGCATAAATGTAATTGATGGACTCTAAACACTGAGGTAGAAGTTGAGCACTGGAAAACCATGGGAGAAAGAAAACTTTCTGGACTTAGTTGATCAGTGCCGTGGCCAGAATGTAGACAGTCTACCCTGGACCAACACAGGATTTGTACGGCGTTGGTGTGTTTGCATTTGCTTTTTCCTGGAATACACATCTCCCAGCTCTCTCCGCGCTTGGCATGTGATCATCCGTCAGAACTCAACTCTGGAGAGAGCTTTCTGATCCTCTCACTTTTCCCCATTTACTTAACATTCTATTTATTTCATTTATAGCACTTGTTGTAATTTGAAATTACTGTGTTTATTTATTGATCTATTGCCTGTGTTCTCCCACTAGAATTTTGCTCTTGAAGGCAAGGGCCTTGTATACATTATTTATGAATCCCCAGCATCTAGAACAGTGCCTGGCAGGCATAAAGGATCAATAAATGATCCAGAAAGGACAGGGTGTGTTGGAAATAAAACAGCTCACTTTGCCAAATAAAGACAACAATATGAATCATCGCCAGTTTGGGCAGGGGTTTTGAGCATTTTTTGTGCAATGGACCCTTCTGGCAGTCTTGTGAAGCCAAGGACCCCTACTAAGAATATTAAGAGTACATCAAAAATACATTTTTGATTCAATTTTCAATGGAAATCAATTATATGGAAACACAGTTATCAAAATATTTTAAAATTTGGGATATAGTAATATATGTGCTTCTATGTTAATGTAGAAAATAAGATCAATGATGGATCTAATAAGTAACATGACTTTAAAGTAATGATGAGAGTAAACAATATTTCAAGATATTTGCACCAGCTATAATGTTATGTGGAAATATGTGTGGTTTCTATTGGTAACAAAGTCACAGTTATGCAAATTACTACTATAGCTTGTTGTCTATTATCATAATTGTAGGAAATGCTAAATTTCATTAGTTATTAATGAAAATGAAGATATAACTTTTTCCCCATCTAAGTGTATGAACCTCCTGAATCTTACCTATAGACCTCTTAAGGGAATGGTTACGAATTCCTGGCTAAGGGCTTCACCACAAATCTGGTAGCATTGAGAGTTAATGTTAGAGCAATCAACAGTTATGCCTAAATCTTATCTGTAATTGCTTGGTTGTGAAAGTTTTATATATATACATACACACACACACACACACACACACACACACACACAAACCATTAGAAAACTGTATATAGCTCATCCATAGAGATAGTTTAATTTTTATTTAAATAAAATACTCTTGCCCTCATAGATTACTGAGTTAAAGAACTCCTTAAGTAATGCTAAGGAAACCTGATCCAGTGACCCCACACATACTGTTGTTAACTATTCTAGTTCTATGGTTGGATGAGCAAAAAACCAAAAATTTATAGAATAGGTGCTCTTACAGGGATAAACTGTTTAGCTCAGGTGGGTCAAGACCCTTCACAAATGCAGGGAAGTTAGGACATCAGATGATTCTCTTCTTTTTTTTTTTTTTTTTCCTTTTTGTCTTTTTTTCGTGACCGGCAACGGATCGCAACCCTCAGTGTCGCGCCCGTACCGGGCTGGGACCGGCAACGGGATCGCAACCCTTGGTGTTGCTCCCACGCCTCGCTCAGCCAGTGAGCGGCCGGTCTGCATGTGGGATCCGAACCCTCAGCGGGAGCGCCTGCCGTGCTTCCCAAGCAGCGCACTGTAGCAGTGTGCCACCGGGCCGGCCCCAGATGATTCTCTTCTACAACATGCTCACACATCACATCTTCCTTTTGCATGGGAAAAGAATCAGTTAATCATGAGTTTTCCCTTTTCTGATAAATAATAAAATATAAATCCCAATGGTTGTGATGTGCTGAAATTACCTCCCCGAGATGATGTTTTATGATCATTTATTTCTGTCTTTGTAGCTTGTACTAAACTTCACAGGGGAAGAGAATCATTCACTCACTCCTTGTTTGGAAAGCTGTAAAGGAGATGAACATTACAGATTTCATTCTTTCTTCTCAGTTTGGATCAGAAGAACGCCATCCTACAAAGGTTCCAAAAGAGAAACAAGAACTCAGGGTAGACTTTCCTCCTCCAGCTCCCTGGGAGAAATGTGATGTTCCTCAAAGTGGAAGGTGAGGCAGTGTGAGCACACCCATTTCAATAAGGATTTCAAAGAGATGTTTAAGAGTTTACTCTCCACTATGACTTCAGGATAAACTGTGATTGATCCTCACACAGACTTTTTCTTGATTCTTCTAAGGTATCATTAAGAATTTAGACACATAGTTATAACTTAAAAAATTTACAAATGTTGTGAAGTGTAGTCACTTTAAATATGAGGGTCTCATTTTTCAATAATACCTATACCAGCAAAGGCAGGATTTCCTAATTCAGTTTGACATGTGCATCAGTCAGTACGTAGTAGGTTTTGCCATCGTGACAAACAACCCCCAAATCTCTGTATCTTAACCCAAGAAAAGTTTCTCTATTACATTTTTGTTGTGGTCCAATACAGGGGCTCATTATAGTCACTCGGGGATTGAGTCCCATGGAGGTTTCATCTTCACACTTCACAACCATTAGACTAGGGGGAAGGGAATATGGAGATCATGAACTGGCTCATAGCACGACACATCCCATCTTCTCACATTTTACTGTCTAAGGAAAGCAACATGGCCGCATCTAACTTCAAAGGATATACGAAGTGCAAGTGTACCACATGCCTGGGAGGAGAAGAGCTGGGAATATCTGTGAAAGGCTTTAGGGCTACTATATTCCACTTTCTGTTTACAATATCTTTTGTTCACTCCCTGTGCTAAAGGGAGACAACCCCAAAGTCCCACCCATTGATAGCATCACATTCAGAGCTTGGAATTTCTGAGGGATGTTCAGTAGTCTCTATATAAGGTCTGGTTGTGGCCCTTATTCGGCCAGAGAACTGTGAATTAAAGATAATAATATTCCCTCTTTATACCCGACGTATGGGGTGCTTCAAAAGTTTGTGGACAAATGGAATTAAAATAGAATACACATCTTTCCATGAACTTTTTGAAGACCCCTCATATAATGGTGGAATGGTATAGTAAAAAATCAGAAAATATTAACATTCAGAAAGGGAAAGTATGGGATACACATAGGAATTCTGTGGTTCCTCTGGGCAGCTGTGGCAGGAGCCTCCTCCCCAGAGGGGTGGGGAATGTTCCTTCATTAGACCTTATTCTGCCCTTTGTTCCTCTCTGAGAGGCTCTCTCTTCCCTATTATCTCCATGGTCACATCTGAAGTGAGTGCTGCAGATTATGTCTCCCTTGGGACTGGCAGTTTACTTAGCCTGCTTCTTGCCTCTTTTGCTGCTAGCCCGAGAGTCTTTTTAAATCACAATCACAATCTGTTTAAACCAGACTGATGTTTCTATTGGTAGTACAGCTCTTTCTAAAACTTAGTCAGCTTCTCATGTATTTAATTTTAGTCAGCCTCATATACCAAGAGCTCACTCATGTTTATTTTTCTAGTTGTGGTTCCTAGAAATGCCATATGAGTATTTTTGTTTGTTTCTCTCCTTCATGTTCCCTAATTCTTTCTGTACTTGATTGTGGTTCCTTGGATTTATCAGGCTTCAAAGCGAAAGCCATACACTTAGTCTCCTTTTCCTGAACATTTTTGTCCAATCGAAAGGACTTTTTTGGCCTCAGTTCCTCAGTTGGAACTGAGACATCTTATTCCATTCACAGGTGCTTGTTTGTTTTATTTTATATTCTGTGTGATTTACATGTATTATTGTCTGTATTTTTCATTATAACTATCCTAGTGTATGTGCAGTGATATCTCGCTATGGTTTGATTTAAATTTCCTTAATGACTAATGACAATGAGCATCTTTTCATGTCCCGATTGGCCATTAGCATGTCTTCTTTGGTGAAATGTCTATGCAAGTATTTTGTCCAATTTTTAATTGGGTTATTTGTCTTTTTTGTTATTGAGTTGTAAGGGTTCCGTATATATTCTAGATACAAGTTCCTTATCAGATACATGATTTGCAAATATTCTTTCCCACTCTGTATGTTGACTTTTTGCTTTCTTGATGATGTCCTTTAAAGCACAAAATTTTTAATTTTGATGAAACTCAATTTATTCTTTTTTTCATTTTTTTTTTTTTGCTGTGTTTTTGGTGCTTTATATGAGAAACCATTGTCTAATCCTGTCATGAAGATTTACTCCAATTCTTTCTGCTAAGAATATTATATCTTTAGCTCTTCGGTTTACATATATAATCTGCTTTGAGTTATTTTTGTGTATAGTGTGAGGTAGGGGTCTAAATTCACTGTTCTGCATGTGGCTGTCTAGTTGTTCCACCACCGTTTATTGAAAAGACTATTCTTTTCCCATTGAACTGTCTTGGCATACTTGTTGAAAATCTTGTTTCTCCTCCTCCATCTTATTCTTTTTCTCCTCTTCATTTTTCAGTTCACTTGCTGTCTATCATCCAGCAACCCTATTTTCCTAAACACATGTTCTTTTTGTTCTGACTGATCTTCCTCTTAAGTAGGTCCCTCTTTTTTTATTTGTTGGTTAGTTTGGACTCAGATCTCATCTCTCAGTGCAGCAGTTTCTGAAGCAGGGGAAAATGACACAGTTTCTCCCCCTAGGTCAGTGGTAAAGAAGCAAGCAGGCTGCTGGCACCCTGCCGGCACCCGGCACACCTAGAGTAAGCATCCTGGTTCCCTGGGCTCCTTACACTTTCCTAGCTCAGGCGTAGAAAAGCCACAACCTACCGATTCAGCTCTTCTTGGCCTCAGAGAGAAGAACTAACCACACATTTACAGGAGTCCACACTTCATCTTCTTCTCTGAGGTCCAGATATGTTTTTGTGCCAAACTCTTCCCAGAATCTGCTACTTTGTGGGAAGCAGAAGAGTGTTTCTTATCTTTAGTCATTCATGCTGCCCACAATGAAAATTCTCTTCATCAAGATTCCCACAAAGCCTGAGGTCTCTCTCGTGCATGGACTGTAGCAGCCTATTCCCTCAGGAGAAGCAATGAAGAAATAAAATTGAGTTTGGGTTTCCATAAATCCCTAAATAAATTCCTATATATTTTAGGAAGTAACCTGAGATGGCAAAATATAGTTTCAGTGACCGTCATGTTTGTGGTGATGAAAAATTGACAAGTTTCATGACCACCAGAGCAATATCACATTTAAAAATTTTTAGTATGAAACAGTGTTTGTGTTTTTTTTTTTTTTTTTTTGTCTTTTGTCCTTTTTTCCGTGTCCGGCAACGGATCGCAACCCTCAGTGTTGCCCCCGTACCGGACCGGAGACCGGCAACGGGATCGCAAGCCTCGGCGTTGCTCCCGCGCCTCGCTCAGCCAGTGAGCGGGAGCCGGTCTGTATGTGGGATCCGAACCCTCGGACGGGAGCGCCGCCGCGCTTCCCAAGCGGCGCACTATCCAGTGCGCCACCGGGCCGGCCCCAGTGTTTGTGTTTTGTTATTACCTTGTTCAGAAATTATTTATACAGTTTTTTTTGGTCTTAAGTCAGGCAACAGCATTGATTCTTGCTTGATGACGTCTCTTTAGCATATTATTAATTATGAAGAAATAATTCAGCAGATTGCTGCTGAAATACACGAATCAGGAATCTTATGTATTATTTTACCTGTGATTGAGTAACCAGAATAAAGCTTTTATACTACATTCTTACAGCTTATTGAAGTGCTCTTAAATCCTATAACGTGTGAACTTACTTTGAACTCAGATATCAATGATATACTTTCCATCTTAAAATACATTGAGTAGTTGAAACAGTGGAGAATTTCTCAATGTGATTCAGTTCATGCTGTATGCAGGTGGAATGGCAGATCGTTATATACTGATGACTTCAAAAGTTACTATGGAAAATTAAATTAGAGCAGAAATTTATAAATTCAGACAAGTAGGGGTGGGTGTAGGAGAAGAAAAGAGGTAATTCGATTTAGTAAACGATTTTAACTTTAAATTCTTTTGAAATAACTTTAAAGTATATACAGTATCTTGACTCCTCCAAAATAGTTTCTGCATAGAAACCATTGGAGTGAACGTTGTTATCTTGCTTTTAAAAAAATTCCTTAATTTTACTTTGTAAATAGTAAGATTTATTTGTAAGCAGTTAATAGGTTCAGGTCCTTAACAGTTTTCTTTACAACATAGCATTCTATAAAAATCTTGGTTATCTGATGAAATTGATATATAACTTTTTTTAAATCATAGATTATTGCTGAGTTGTTAACAAGACAGTCTTTAATCATTGCAAAACCTAACTCCATCTTATAATCACTGCAGAATGTCTCTAAAGGAACTGGAAAGGATCCAAAAGAATGGGACTTTGGCACAGTAGTCCAGGCATATAAAATACTTGCTCAGCTGTCTATATACTTAGCTAACCTAATATTTGAAAGTGCAAGGGAATCTTTTTGTGAGATTCCAGTGTCATATTTATGGATACAGAGTCTGGGTCATCAGTTGTTATGGCAAGAAAAGAGTATTGGTTTCTTCACTTTGTGTCTCTTGTGAATCATCAGAAATGTGTAACAAGAACACTAATACATACATACGTACATAATTAAAATTGTGCCAGCTTGCTAGGTTTCTCTAGAAGAGGTGTTTCTATGTTTTGTCACTGCCCAGTCATCTGTGACTGATTGATCTGGCAACACCACTCTTGATTCTCAGCACTTTCAGTTTTGAGGACACAGGTCTAGAGTGCCAAATGCTGGTTTGGTAGTCTTGTTCCTTTTTTATTTAAACCCTCTTCCTGGTTCTAGCAAGAACAGAAAAGATTAGAGTGATTGCATCTGTTTATAAAACACTCTCTGAGCACTTTTTATATCCTTGGTATCGTACTTGTTTACTTCGATTGAGAGCAAGATAAAGCATGGTTCTTGCTCTCAGGGAACTTGCAGCCTAGCAATGGGGATCAATACCTAAATCTTGGGAACTAGAAAATAGAGCCTGGTTATTTGTATTTTTGATGAGCTTCAGAGTTAAATGTGGTTTATGCCAAAGTTAATAATTATGTAGACTTCACAAGGTTTTACCTTACCAATACTTTTCTGGTATAGGCCACTGGTTTTGAGATTATTTATTTTGTTAGATGCTGTAGAGTTCTTTCATTCCCTTCCATAGAGCAGTGTATGCAATGTGTATACAATGGACAATTGGGGGATTTTTACTAAAATAAGAACGCTTGTGGCATTGATCTCTATTGGTTTAATTCAGTTGTTTCTCAAGAGACAAAAAGAGACATTGCACCACATTGGATGGGAAGCTTAACCAGTAAGGAGTTTATTCTCACAACCTAGGGATTCACTATTATCTCGGAAATCCTAAAGAAAACACCATGGCCTCAACAACTTGGGCAAAGTGCTGTGAGAAAAATTACTATAGATGCTTCCTCTTGACTGAATTATTTGAATATTACAAGGGGAGTGTGCTGTGGTTTGAATGTTTTTGGCCCCTTCAAAATTAATGTATGAACTTAATACCCAGTGCTACAGTATTGGAAGGTGTGGCTTTTGGGAAGTGATTGAGTCATGAGGGCAGAGGTGGTCATGGCTGAACTTGGGGCTGAAAGTTTGCTGAATTATGGACTTTGTGGAGAGCAGAACTTAAAAGTGATGAACCAGGATATTTGGCAGAAGAAATTTCTAAGCACAAAGTATTGAGGAGGCTGTGTGGCTTCTCTTAACAGCTTATAGTAAAATATGAGAGCAAAGAAACAATTTATAGACCAAATTTATTGTTTAATTAAAAGGGAAGCAGAATGCAAAGATTTGGAAAATTCTAAGCCTAGTCATGTAAAAAATAAAGAAGTGTGTTTAGGAGAGAAAACCAAGAGTGTGATCAAGTGACTGTTTGATAGGAAGATTAGTACAGATAGAAGGAAGTGGGTGCTATTCATTAATACAATGGGAGAATGACCCTGAAGACATTTCAGAGATCTTCAAGGCTGCCATGCCCATCCTAGATTGCCAGGGCATTGAAGGCAGAATGGTTTTGAGGGAGGGGCCCAGGGATCCTGTGGGACTTTGGAGCTTGCTGCCCAGAGTCTCTGCTCCTCAAATTCCAGTGCAGTGCTCTTCAGCTGCCCCAGCTGTGGTTCAGGTATGGCCCAGGCCACTGCTCTAGAGGACATAAGCAATGAGTCTTGGTAGTGTCCAAGTCATGCTAACTCTGCAGACACAAAGCAAGAGCTATAGAGGTATGGCTACCTCCACCTAGCTTTCAAATGATGTCTGGACAGCCTAGAGGCCCAGGCAGAGACTTGCTACAGGGTCAGGGCTACTACAGAGAGCCCCCACTAGGGCAATCCTTAGTGGAGCCCTGGGGGCAGAACCCCTGAGATCCCTGACCTGTACAGCCACCAGTATGCAATACCAGCTTGGGAGAGCTGCAGGTGCTTGACTCCTACCCACAAGAGCAGCAGCATGGGCTGCACATAGCAATGCCATGTGGGCAGAGTCACTCAGAGCCTTGGGGCCCAACCCCCACCCCAGTGTGTCCAGAAGGTGGAAAATAGAATCAAAGCAGATTATTTTCCTGGCATAATATTTAATATAGTTTACCCTTTTGGATTTCGGACTTATTTGGGACCTGTTTCTCCCTTTTTCTTACCTATTCTTCTCTTTTGGAATAAGAATGTCTATCCTATGCTTGTCCCACCATTGTATTTTGAAAACACATAACTTGTTTGATTTCTGGCTCATAGCTGGAGGGTAATTTGTCTCAGAATGTATTGTACCTTGAGTCTCATCCATATGATGTTTAGACAAGACTTTGGACTTAGACTTTAAAGTCAATGCTGGTACGAGTTAAGGCATTTTGGGGATATTAGGATGAAATGAGTGTATTTTTTTATTTGAGAAGGACATGAATTTTGGGGGGCCAGGAACAGAATGATATGGTTTGAATGTATTCATCCCTTCCAAAATTCATGTTGACACAATCCCAATGCAAGAGTATTGGGAGGTGTGGCCTTTGGGAGATTATTGGGTCATGGAGGCTCAGCTCTCATTAATGGAATTAGATGCCCTTATAAAAGGACTTGATGGGCAGCGTATGCCCCCTTTTGCCCTTCTACCTTCTGCCATGTGAGGACACAGTGTTCCTCCTCCAAAAGATGCAGGGTGCAAGGTGCCATCTTGGGAGCAGAGACTGAACCCTCAGCAGACAACAAACCTGCTGGTGCCTTCATTACAGTATTCCCACCCTCCAGAACTGTGAGAAATAAATTTATGTTCTCTATAACAGCTATTCTGTTATAATAGCAGCACAAATAGACTAAGACAGAGTACAAATTCCACTTTTCGCCCTTAGACATAGGTGAACACTATCATAAATACTGAGGTATTCACAACTGTCTTACCCTAGCATCAAGAGCCTAGATCAGTGGTTCTCAACCTTGGCTTCATCCAAAACCTGGATACTCCCAAGCAAATTAAATCAGTATCTGGGGCAGGGGCGGGGGGAGCAAGCCATCAGTATTTGATTCTAATGTGTAGCCTGGTTGAGACCCAAAGCCCTGGGCCCTCTGAATGTGATACTATTTTCTGAGTGTCACTAAGTATAATCGAAGTCTTGTGTCAGGTGATGCTATAGGCTTTCTTTGTCTTTTTTGTAATAGCTTCCAGTGGCCTTTTTTTTTTTTAAGTGTTCCTTTCTTTTGCAGAATACTGACTTTGTCTTCTTGAATCTGTAGGCTGAGAAGAAAGATAATCCTGTGCATCTGGAGATGTGGTGAGCATATTGACTAATCTGCAGGTGCTGTGGAGCAGGAATTCCCTGGTAGTGCTGACTTTGTTGGGTTAATACATCCTATTGTCATTTTATGACTCTTTAGTTTTGGTGGTGAAAGGATGCCCTCCCACTACCAAGGGCCTATCCTTCAGCCAAAATAGTGATCAAAATTGCATCATTAGCTAACTTTTGTTACGGGTTTAATTGTATCTCCCAAGAATGATATGTTTGAACGCCCAGTATCTTCAAATACATCCTTATTTGGAGATAAGGTCTTTAGAGAGGTAATCAAATTAAAATGAGGTCATTAGGAATAGCCCTAATTCAACACAACTGGTTTCCTTATAAAAAGGGGAAAATTTAGACACAGAGATAGATAACACCATGAAAGCACACACAGAGAACACCATGTGAAGACTGGAGTTATGCTTCCACAAGTCAAGGAACTACCAAAAGCTAGGTGATAGACCTAGGACAGATCTTTGCTAGCTCCTTCAGTGGCAGCATGGCCCTGCCAACACCTTGATCTTGAACTTCTACCCTCCAGAACTGTGAGACAATAAATATCTGTAGTTTTAGCCACTCAGGTTGTAGTATTTTGTTAAGGCACCCCTAGAAAACTAATACAACTTTTCAGACTAAAGTATTTGTAAATAACTTTACATTCTTGTACCTGTAAAATTTTTAATTGTTTACAAAGGGTACAACATACATTATCACATTACTGGCCCTCAGAAAATTGCATCTTAGATTGGCCTTGAAGGATGAATGGGAGTTCAACAGGCAGAGAAGTTTGGGAGTAGGAAGGGGTAAAGAGAAGATTGGAGGAATAGAATCCTAGGCCTAGGAAACAACAGAAACAAAGATATGCAGGTAAATGGTGGAGAATGTATTTCAGAAACCAGATAATAAAATTTGTCCGGAGTGTGCGCGTAAATGTAAGGGAGCAATGAGAGAAAGTGCTATAAAGTGAGATCATTTTCACATTGACAATAGCCTCGAATATGCATCAGAGGATTTTGTGCTCAAACTGGCACTTTACAGGCCATGGCGAGAGGATGGTTCTTGAGCAGGGGTGTTATATATGAGAAATGTCTTTGAAGAGGCACCTCTGGCAACATGTTGTGGAGTGGATTCATTTGGAGATAGACTAGAAGCAGACGCCTTAGTTGAGAAGTGATTGCAATAGCCTGGGCAAATAGTGGTGGGGTGATGACAGTGGGGATGGAAGGGAGGAGGCAGGTTTAAGAGGCATTACCACAAAGGAAGAGAGGTGTGCAGGAAATTTAGGCATGTGGCAGGCTGACGTGGAAATGTTTATAGGCAGGTGGGATTTTCTTGCCTGTTACATCACACCTCTATATATGCAGGCCAAAGGCTGGTCTGCAGAGGCTTTGCAGTTAGAGATAGAATCCAGATCCCAACTCACTAGTGTCCAAGAAGGAAACCTCAAAATGGCACATGTAACCTGGGCCTTTCAGAGTGTGTGGCAAGCGATGTGGGGCTCTGTGACACTAGTCAAGTATCTATGTTTAACACATCTCATCTGTGTTATGGGGCATGTAGACACAGGATCAGGGCATCCAGAATCTTTCAGTTCTACCTAAAGGCATCTGCTACATTGACCAACCACATAATTTAGTCAAGAGCCACTTGACATATGCCGTAAGTATAGCCTGATTACTTCCTTTCTACACAAAATAGCCACTTGTTAATTTTCACACTCCAGTCATCCTTTTACCACCTTTTCCTCCAGCCAAAATAAACTGCAAAGCAAGGCTACTCTCTTTGGAAGTACAGAAAGTCATGAGACTCACGGATGACTGGAATTTTCCTCGTCTGTGGCGCATGACGGCTGCCTAATCTGCTTAGGCAGCTCAGCACTCACAGGTAAGTTAGATGTGACGGTGCCAACTGGAGGGATTATAATGTACAACATCAGGTCACTCTTGCACTTGAAATTCTTTGTGAGTATGGACAAGTAGAGAGCCCAGAAGCAGTGTAATCCTCCTCGAAGGATGTACAGGAGGAGGCAGCTCTGCGGCTTCCTGGCTCCCTGCTCCAGGCCTTAGACTTCACTCACCTGCCTTCTTAGTCCTGTCCTGAGGACACAGTAGTTCTTTTCCTGTTGATAGAAAAGTCCAAGTGTGTGGAGCCCCGAATTAGGGCATGCTGGGGGCTATGAGCTGCTGTTCTGGGTATTTACAGTCACTGTGTGAAAAGCAGCAGTTCCCCTCCGGTACCCCGTAAGGCAATCTGGAATCCTAGGTGCATACAGAGCTGAATTGTGCATCTGATCAGTAACTTTCTAACAAATGCATAAAAACAGAACCTCAGCCTGTTCCTGCTGCCACTTTCATAACCTAAAACACGTAGAGCTGAAGCATTTTTTAGTGAAAGCTATTTGCAAAAAGAATTGAGGATTTGATGATCATTAAGTAGATAATGTCCACTCTCTACTGTGTCTATTTTATTTTATTTTATTTTTATTATACATACATGTGGGGTACAACGTTGATTTTCAATAATTGTGTACAATGTGCGGTGGTTAGGTCAGTATAGTTAGCTTATTCATCATTACAATATGCAATCGTTCTTTGTGTCCATTGACCAATTGCTCATTAGCCCCCCTCCATCTTCCCCTCCTCTCCCCTTTTCCACCTCTAGTTTTCTAAAAGTTCAATGTATTATGTGATTGTTGTTTGTTTCTTTCTTTCTCTCTGACTCTCTTTGTTGTTCATTTGTTTATTTATGGACTCAACTCTCAATTATGAGTGAGAACATGCGGTGTTTCTCTTTCTGTACCTGGGTTGTTTCACTTAGAATAATTTTCTCCAGGCTCATCCACATTGCTGCAAGTGGTAGAATTTCATTCTGTTTTTATAGCTGAGTAGTATTCCATTGTGTATATATACCACAATTTCCTTATCCAGTCGTCCATTGATGGACATTTAGGTTGGTTCCATTGCCTAACTGTTGTAAATAGAGCTGCAATAAGCACGAGAGTGCAGGTATCCCTTCAACGTGATGTTTTCCAGTCCTTTGGATATATCCCCAGTAGCAGGATTGCTGGATCATATGGCAGTTCTATCTGTAGTTGAGGAACCTCCATAATGGCTGTTCTCTATAATGGCTGTACTAATTTATAGTCCCACCAACAGTGCATGAGGGTTCCTCTCTCTCCACATCCTCACCAGCACTTGTTATTCTCTGTCTTTTTTATAATAGCCAGTCTGATTGGAGTGAGGCGATATCTCCAAGTAGTTTTGATTTGCATTTCCCTGATGATTAGTGATGTCGAGCATTTTTTCATATACTTGTTGGCCATTTGTATGTCTTCCTTTGAGAAATGTCTATTCAGTTCCTTTGCCTATTTCTGAATTGGATTATTTGGTTTTTGCTGTAAAGTTGTCTGAGCTGTTTGTATATTCTGGATATTAATCCTTTGTCAATGCATATTTTGCAAATATTTTCTCCCATTCAGTAGGATGTCTTTTCACTCTACTGAGTGTTTCTTTTGCTGATACTATCCAAAGCCATCTACAGATTCAATGTGATTCCCATCAAAATATCAATGACATTCTTTGCAGAAATAGAAAAAGCAATCTTAACATTCATATGGAACAACAAAAGACCCTGAATAGCCAAAGCAATCCTGAGCAAAAAAAGTAAAGCCAGAGGCATTACACTTTCTGACTTCAAACTATATTACAAATTTGTAGTAACAAAAACAGCATGGTACTGGCATAAAAACAAACATGTGGACCAATGAAACAGAACAGAGAACTCAGAAATAAACCCACATATTTACAGCCAACTGATCTTTGACAAAGTCACCAAGAACACATACATGGGGAAAAGACTGCCTCTTCAATAAATGGTGCTGGGAAAACTGGATATCCATTTGTAGACGAATGAAATTTGATCTGTACCTCTCACCATATACCAAAATCAACTCAAAATGGATTAGAGACCTAAATATAAGGCCTGAAACTTTAAAACTCCTAGAAGAAAACATAGGAGAAATGTTCCAGTGTTTAGGACTGGGCAATGACTTTAATGGATAACACCCCAAAAGCACAGGCAACAAAAGAAAAAATAAACAAACGGGATTATATCATACTGTGTCTTAAGGGTACAATGGAAGGCAGTCCCAAAATAAAGATTTCAGAAGTGATCTACAATTTGAGGGTAGTAAGCTGGGCTTACATTTCCCTGGTAGCAAACAACAGATTCTATCTCTGGTAATTTCACCATATACAACTGCTTTATGGATGGACAAGCAGAAAGCACTAGTTTAGAGAAGGGAAGGGGACAGGGAGAGAGACAGGGAGAGGGAAAGAGGAAGAGAGAGGGGAAGAGAGCCAGATAAGCAGAGGAGAACAGAGATAACAGAAGATGAAAGAGTCCTTCTGGCTTCACTGTTTGCGGTTCCAGTACTTTGTGAATCTTTATTTCATCTCTGCCTTTGTATTCTAAGAGATACACTGATATTCTTATAAAAATTTCCCTCTTTTTTGTTTTAGCTAACTTGCCAGTTTCAGTTGTTTACCATCTAAGGGTCTTAACAATTATGGGTGTTTTTCTTACCATGGACCAAGCTAATTTCCCCTGAAATACAATTATAGTTGTCTTTTTCCAATTCTCAGAAAAAATGTAAGTTAATGGATGATCTCCTTGATTCTATGTTTTTCTCCTATAAATTATTTCTCAAACCATTGGAAATTGTAACCACTTGGCTGGTTGTGAATACCAGCAGATGAAAAAATGAACAGGCCAGGAAATGTTAATAGGAAACGACTTGTTTTGCCAAACATTGTGTATCGGTATTTATACATATATATATTTACGTGTATAAACAAACATATATATCTATGTAATAGTCATATTTTCTGCTAGTAAAACGGATGTTAGTTTACATGTTAGAATTGAACAGAGCAATAGGCATTTTTTGCAACTGAAAAAGTTTGAGAGCCACTGCCTTAGATTAACTTAAATTTCCTCTGCTCTCTTCATTTTTACCTTTCCAGGCACTGCAGAGCCATATGGGCCCCGATCTGTCTCTCCCACCAGTGTTTTGTCCCCTGCCAGCCCAATTTCTAGCCTTTCACACTGGGAGCATCCCCATAACCCACACTGACACTGCACATTATAGGGTGTCTGTTGTGTATGGAATATAGAACAGAGAGCCAGAATCTCCATGTGTATTTAATTGAGAAGAGGATCTGTTCCTCACAATGACCCTGGGGGTGGAAGGACAGACCTCAAGAGCTGTGGTATGGATTTCTTAGAAGTTTGTTCAACCCTGGGTCAGTCCCTATGGAGAATACCTACTCATTAGAGTGCTTCTTTGTCTGGCTTACAGATTCTAGTATTTTTTAAAGTTAGGCCTGTGGATGGGGGTAGGGGTGTCTTATTAAATACAATAAAACTTTTAACATCAATTAAACCTTAGGCTTTCTTGTTAGATGCTTTTCATTAAATGTTTATTAAATTTTTCACGAATGGTATTCCATTAATAAGAGATAATTTTAATGTTTGTAGAATTGAAGACTGAGTTGATTTTTTTCTTGCTATTTATATATTTTAATAAAGAGGTAAATACTAATACTAATTGCTGTTCCTCATGTAGATAGCTGGTAAACTCAATATTAATGAAGCTTAGTTTTCCATAAGTTAAGGAAATCTGACAATTATAACTCTGTTTTCTAAAATTGCAAGAGAGCTTTGGGAAGGTCATTTATTTATCCATTCTAATTTGGTATGTAAAATGCTGTTGTTTACTGGATTTTCCTCATAGTTCTTGTGGTTTAGAAAATCACATTGTTTTAAATGGGGTTTCTCTCTTTTATTTGGTATTTTTAGACAGTAGAATCTCTGTCTTTAAAATTATTTACCTTCCCCCAGGCCTCCCCTACTTTAATATGTTTGAGAAATGTACTTTTTAGAGCTAATATGGTAGACAAACATAAAACATTTTAATACAATTTTTCTACTTGATGTTAATTTGCAGGCATAAACTTACAGTATATGCCATTTTGCTCTGACTCCTTATCCTTCCACTTCTACTTCTGTTCCCTCTCTCCAAGAGAACCTGCTCTTCTTGCTAGTGGCTCCTTCATGTCTAAAGATTCTCAGTGGTGATGGGAGACTGAGGGGTAAGGATGGAGTTTATGGGAACCACTTAGGAAGTCATTTCCAAATAGTCATGGCTTGCACTACTGTATTAGCTTGTTTCTATTGCTTATAACATAAATTCCTGAAACTGGGTGACTTATAAAGAAAATGAAATTTATTGCTTATAATTTTGGATGCTGGGAAGTCCAAAGTCCAAGGAACACATCTGGAGAGGGTCTCCTTTGGTGGTGGCTCTACAGCAATGCAGGGGTCTCACATGGCACAAAATGGTGGAGCAGAGAGAGAGAGACTCATATACTCTCCTTTTAAAGCCCTCAGAACCATGCCCCTGATCACCATTATTAATTTATTCACTATGGCATCTTCCTACAATCTAATCACCTCTTCAAGGCCACACCTTTCAATTACCATAATAGGACTTCCCACCCTCAACAGTCACAGTGGGTAATGAGATTGGGGGGGACACAGTTCAGTCCACTTTGCACCCACCTTTGGATATTTGATTCCACTGGTCCAGGGTGAGACCCAAAAAGAATCACCCTAGGTGATATGCTCCCCTGTTTGGAATCACTGCTTTAGTGGCTGCCTCTGTCCTTGTATATCCACCTAGTATCTTTTTTTCCTCTTCAGTTTCTGTAATTACAATGCACAGAGCTAGACATACACAGGCCTTAAGTCACATTTGCATCCAATATCTCCTAATTTCAACCCACCTGATCCACTGCATTCATGTTAATTTTCTTTTTTAAAAAAACCCCAAACCTTGGTTTTATTATGATTGCAAAAGTAATGTATCATTACATAAAATTTTCGAAACTCATAAATATAAATATAGTACATAAAAGTGAAAATCACTTATAACCATATCCCAAGATATTGCTAGATCCAATCAGGGAAGTGGAAACCACTATGGCTGATTAAAACAGAAGGAACTTAAGGCAGGTGCTTTGTTACAGTAGCAGTGGAAGAGGATGAGGAATTTACCAGGCCTTGGTGAGGCAACCCAGTGATTAGTGATACCAGGATACTGCTAAGCTCTTACATTGGAGGGAAGAGAGGAAAGGGAGTGTGAACAGCACTCAGGGGACAGCA
Source organism: Galeopterus variegatus (assembly GCF_000696425.1). Lineage (NCBI taxonomy): Eukaryota > Metazoa > Chordata > Mammalia > Dermoptera > Cynocephalidae > Galeopterus > Galeopterus variegatus. The sequence continues at coordinate 23,899 of NW_007736822.1, forward strand.
TCACCTAGGGGGAGCTATGAGGAGATGCCAAGGAACAGATGTAGCTGCTGCTGGAGAAATCCAACAAGGAGGGGGAGAAATACCCTGGCTTCTCCTTTCCCCCCACTCATCAATCTTATTGGTCAAATAGAGCCAGTGGCGTCAGGCCCACTATGATACAGAAATGGGGAGGGTCGAAAAATGGGTGTGAAGGCAAACAGGCATTGCCACTCTCACAAACTGCTGTAAGACTGGTGCTTTCACAATGTGGATCTGATTACACGGCTACCCCATTAGTAATTAGTCTTTGGCTTTGCATTAATGCCCATGCAAAGCTGTATTCCTAGACCCTCCAGAATATGACATCTCCCAGTCTTTGTGATCTTTCCTTCTCCTCTCGAATATGAACCATGCTTTGTTCATGACTCTCCTCTTTCAAAAAGGCCTCCCTGGCCCTACCCCATTACCTTACATTTCCTTTTAGACTCATTTTCAGTCTTGTCTCCCGCCAGAGCCCTCTGTGACTGCTTCATTCCAGAGCTACATTTATTGCTGGTCACACTCATTGGACATATTTAAAAAAATCTATTTTACCACATTATTTGAATTTTTAGATATCTGTTTCCCCAGCTAGATTTTAATTGCCCTTGAGGGCAAGGATTGTCCATATCCTCAGCACATACATAGTTCAGTGCCCAGAACATAGTGGATATTCAATATGTCCTGATTGTGGTTGATACTCTTGTTCTGACCAAAAACTGTGATCAGAAGAATTCTTGGAACTATTTGCTTCTCAGGTATGTAAAGGCAGTCACTGTATGTCTCTCAATAAAATTATAATACACAAATAGCCATTTGGAAATTATAACCCTAAATCAATTTGGGGGGTTATGTTAATCAGAAATGAAATCAATCTAATTAAAGCTGTGTCCCAACCCTCTAGGAGAAATTCGACGATTAATACCTTACTGTAACTACCACAAGGGAGGAAAGGAAAGTAAACAAAATAAAATAATATTATATCTGGTCTCCAAAGTTTTATTTTACACAATGCTTAGAATACAATAAAAAACTATAAGATGTGATGAGGCAGGAAACTGCACCTATAATCAAGAGAGAACAAAGCAAATGGAAGCAAAGGACTCAGTTGCAAAAACTAGCCAACAAGGCCTTTAAAACAAATATTATAAATGTGTTAAAGAATTTACAGGAAATTATAGCTATCAAGAATGACAGGTGGGGTATTTTAGGAAAGAAATGAAAACTATTAAAAAAGAATCATATATTGATCTTCCTCCTCAAGCTTATCGAGGTATAAATGACAAATAAAAATTATACATATTTAAGGAATACAACTTTTTTTGTCTTGGATGCAGATATAGTTTTATTTATTTATCTTCTATTGAAACATTGATTCCACATATCTGTGGGGTACCACATTGATTACCAATACCTGTGTGTAATATGTGATACTTAAATTAGGATAATTAGTATATTCAACATTATGCAAAGTAATCATTTTTTGTGGTCCTTTACCATTTTTTGCTAACTCCCCTCTCCCTTTCCCACCTCTGATAAACACAGTTCTGTTCTCTCCTTTTGAAAGTTCGACATATTCATGATGTTTTGATATACATACAAATTGCAAAATTATTACCACAACCAAGCTAATTAACATACCAATCACCTTACATAGTTACGTTTTCTCTCTCTTAGCAAATTTCTAATATAGTAAATTTCTAATACAGTATTTTTAACTATAGTCACCATCCTGTACATTGTATCTCCAAATTGCATAACTGAAACTTGGTACCTTTTGACCAATGTCCCCCTCCCCCATATCCCAGCCCTGGTAAATACCATTCTACTCTCTGCTTCTAAGTGTTTGATTTTTTTGACTCCACGTGTAAGTGAGACCAGACAGTATTTGTCTTTCTATGTCTGGCTTATTTCACTCAGCATAATTTCCTCCAGGTTCATCCATATTTTTGAAATGGCAGGATTTCCTTCTTTTTTATGAATGAATAATATTCTATTATATATGTATACACACATACACACAGTATATATGTGTATATATATATCACAATTTCTTTATCCATTCATCCATTGAAAGACACTTAGGTTATTTTCATATCTTGGCTATTGTGAATAATGCTACAATGAACATGAGAGTGCAGATATCTCTTTGAGATGCTTATATCATTTCCTTTGCTTTCATACCCAGAAGTGAGATTACTGGACCATATGGTAGTTCTATTCTTAAGTTTTTGAAGAGCCTCCATACTGTCTTCCAATAATGGTTTTACCAATTTACATTCCCACCAATACTGTACAGGGATTTCCTTTGCTCTTATGACCTCATTTAAATTTAATTACCTCTTAAAAGCCCCATCTCCAAATTCAATAATATTAGGGGTTAAAGCTTCAACATATGAAATGTGGGGAACATGATTCAGTCCATAGCAGGTACAGTCATTTAATGGAATACTACTCAACAATAAAAAGGAATGAATGACTGAATTTCATAAACATTATGAGTGAAAGAAGCCAGATACTAAGGAGTACATTCTTTCGATTCCATTTAAATAGCGACAGAAATCAAAGAGCAGTTGACTGGGGTGGGGGGAGGTTGTCTGGGAAGGAGCACAAGAGAAACTTCTGGGTGATAATAATGCTATGTCTTGGTTGGGGCAAGAATTACATGGGTGTATATATTTGTCAAAACACATTGACAGTACACTTAAGACCTGTGCATTTTATTGTGTGTAAGTTATATCTTAATAAAGAAAAGACAACTAAGAAAAACTCTTCTCTGGTGATTTTGATGTTCTCCAAGGGTGGGGAGCACTATTCTATAGAGATTTTTCTATTTTAAATAGTCTTACGAATGATGGAGCAGTTAGGGTATTTCAAATTAACACATAATTATTATGTGCCTTCATATAATAGACTCTATGGCTCACAGATACAAATCAGAGGAAGGAACTTGTTTAGGACCACATTACTAACCAATTAACTATGGAGCGGGAACCATATTTCTAGCCTCCAAGTTTAGACTATTCGATATTAAAGAAAAAATAGTATAGCACACCAAGTAGGTATAAAGGGGTTGGGGATGCTAGAGCTTGCTGTCTCCCAGGATGGAATCCTAAATCTTCTTTTGGCTTGTGAGGAGCAATTTAGAAGCAGGCAGATTTTCTGTGGTGCTGAAAAAGGCCTGTGCTGACTACACAGAAGCTGGGAATGTGAGCTCAGCGGGAAGTGTCTCCCTCTCCTGTACCTTTACCCAAGTATTTTCCTCAGGCCTTCAAGTCTTCCTTCCAGGGAGGGGCTTTGCAGGTTTAACCTGATCTGAGGCATTAGCATTTTCCTTTCTAAGGCATTTTCAGTGGATATTTCACCACACTTTGAAATCTCTGGGGGCAGGAATCATGGCTCACACATCTAACACAATGATGGGGGCTGCATGTTTGTGGAATAACTCTAGGTATTTAACAACAAAGGAGAAACCATCCTCGTTTCCATCAGCAACAGCTTGAAGGGTTACGCAAGCACTTTGACGCAGCTTCACTTTGACTGCAGAATTAAATCTGCAACCACAAAAGAAAGAAGCTGATTTTGCATGGCCCTTTTGTAAATTCAGAAAGGTTTTGGGAAATCTCTAAATTGAATTTAACTGTTGAGCACAGGGTGAACTTAAAACCCTCATCTGTTTTAAGTCATCCCCACCCTCCCATACCCTGTGCACTCAGACGGAGTCTGACTTCTCAGTGCTTTGGCTGTGGACATGTGCTCTGGGTGAAAGGCCAAGGAACCCTAGGGGCTGAGATTACTGCCTGCATCACCACATTCTTTTTGTTTGAATTCACTCAGCTGAAAACCACTGAGTGGTTGTAGAATGCCCTGCACATAGCAGTGGGGTCTCAGCAGGCCACAGAGGTGGGTGGAAAGAGCACTGCCCTGCAGTGAATGTCGGCGTTATTATTCAGGAAGGAAAACAGGAAGATGGGAAGAAAAAATAGATATTTCTCTACAACAATATGTCAAAAATGTTGTGCTTCAAAAGGAGGGTGTAATTGGCATCTCCATTGAAGCCATACCCCATGATAATTTATTTTTTTATTTGTGTCCTGGCACTGGCTGTGCCAATGAGTCCATTGGTATTCAGTGAACCTTCCGGAACACAAGGGAAGTCTACTTGTTAATTGGGATCACTGCTAAAGCAAGCCACTGATATTTGGGGGATGTTTGAGTCAAGGAAAGTGAATTTCTTGCTCACATCACAGTCTATAAAGGGAAGGAGGGAAAAGGTGGTGGAGGGGTGTGTCCTTCTCTCATGGTTATTCAGGGCTTCAGGTCCTTCTGTAGCGTGACTCTGCCATTGTTCAGAGTTTGTCCTTCACTGTATTAGGCTAGTAAGTGGGGAAAGAGAGCTCATGGAGGGCCACACCGGAGGTCTATCTAGGGGCTGGACCTAGAAGTGCCTTAGCATCACTTCATTCCACTGCCCAGAACTCAGCCAGATGACTTCAATCGACTGCAGGGGAGGCTGGAAGATGTGGCCTAGTTTTATGTCTAGAAGAAAAAAGAAAAAGAGATTTCATGAGCACAGAGCCCTATCTCTGCCACCGTATATAAACATAGGTGATAATAACATAAATTCTACCTTTATTAAGATACCTAAATAGCTGCAGACAAGTGGGAAAGAGTATGTTCCATGTTAATCTTCCCAAGAGGTGTTGACGTGGCGTCTGTGTATGTTAATTATAGACAGTGACCCATTCACTCCTATACTATCTTCATGACCAATTCCTATTCCTTAACCTACAATTTGAAAATGGGCATTGATTACATAAATGTTCCCACAGGACAGATTTCCCTGCAGTACTAAAAACACATATTTTGAGGCCTATGGAAAGTCTTTAATCAGGAGTCAGGACACAGAAGTCCATAACAAGACTTCTAAACTGTTTTATTCCTTCACTTTATATTTACCACTAAGCAGAATTATTAATCAATATATCCCATTGTAATTCAAATTGAAGATAGCAAAGATCAGTCAGAAAATAATGCCTGCAAATTTCTGTTTCCCTAGTCAGATAGTAACAGTTCTAAAACTAAGTCAGAAGCACCTGTTAGGAATGAGACCTTCAACAGGTAGAGGCGGTAGGGGCAGAGAGAAGTAAGTGCAGATCTGGAAATCTGGGCAAGGAAGGAAGATTCAGCAGAGAGCCCTGAGCAGCAAGGGAGGAGCTTGAGGGTACCAGGGTCCTTGGGAAAGCTGTAAGGAGGGAGAACAGTTTCAGAAGCATAATTCTTAGGTGCTACTGTAGGTGTCTTGGGGTAGGTACCATAGGCATTTCCACCTGGACTCACCTCCGTTAGTCTCAACACAGTGTCTGTGTTAAGGACTAGTGAATTCCTTATACCTTGTCCCCAACTTGGTCCTCATGGCTGGCTGATAAGGCATCTAAAATCTATAGGCACCGTATTAGGCCATGCCTCAGTCAAATCGTCTTGAAGTTTTCTTGGAGGTTCTTTTTCAAAGACCTGACATGGAGCTGGAGGATTAAAGAATAGTTATACTGGTGATAACTAGAAATCTGGGCCACCATCTCTTCCTGCCAGAGCTGTCACCCCCAGGAATTTATTTTATTTTATTTCCTAATGAGGTATAGCATTCCATTTGAAGGGCATTTTTAGTTCTCACTGCTCTGTATGTTGTACTATGTCACTGATTGAATAACCGTGAGGGGTCCTGGCCTACGCATTTCCATGTGGTTAATTGCAACAGCATGTGGTAGAAGTCCTTACTGAATATGTAATCTGATGCCTCTAATGTGATGGTGTCAGGTGCATAAAATGCTTGAAATAGATTTCTTTTCTTTTCTTTCTTTCTTTCTTTTTTTTTTTTTTTGGTATGGATTAAATTACTTCACTGAGAGTTTGGAAACTTGCCCAATATATATATATATATTTTTTGCCCAATAATTTTTGAGAGCTGGGGAAAGTTCTATCTTTGTTATAAAAGCCCTTAGGACATTTTGCAAATAAAAGCCCCCTAATATAGGCCGGTAGGGGAGAGGGCTCCTCTGTACCCATGTCATGTGCCCGGCATCTCATGTAGGTAGGAGGGAGGAAAATGGTGGAAGGAAAGGTGCCTAGAAATCTCATACATGAGGGTGGTGGTGAGGATAGAGGTGAGACTGACAGTGGAGAGCAAGGAGAAGGGAGAAGGTAGATTTCCAGAGCAGAGTGGAGAGAGTAGAATAGAGACTTTGAGACTAAAGGGCTCAGTGTGTTTCATTCACTTGAAATTAATTCAAGAAATGCAGAAATCACCTCTAAATATGAGGCCTCCACTCAAAAGAGTGCTTTCTTATCAGATGCCTTCGGGTAGACCCCAAAACAGTATCATCATTGCCAGTGGGCAAGTCACATATCTCTTTCAGTCTGTTTCCTCACATGTAAAATGGGGCCACTGGTAGTAAGTATCTAATAGAGTTATTGTGAGGTTTATAAGACATGATACATATAAAGCAATTAGCACAGAACCTGTCCTCGATTGAGAGCTCAATGTAGATCAGTGATGTTGATGGGGTTAGTGATGAAGATGATGGAAGACATCAAAGAAGATGCCACAAGAATCAAGCAATGAAATGCATTTAAATGAAGCAAGAGTTCATCAGATTTAAAAATTACTGGAACATTTCCAGGCAGCTACAGTTTATTTGCAGATTTCCCACCTCCCTTTCATTCCTACAACCCCCGAACACATGGACAAAGGAGGAAGTTAAAGCTAGGAGAAATGCCAGCACCTGTGTTTTCAGGATATACAGTTACAGTGTTCAAGGGACATCAAGAAATCATCTTTTATGGAGAATTGTATTTCAACATCTAAGATAGATGAGTGTCTATGCTGTTCTTAAGGACTTCTAAGGGTGTGGTTTTTCTCAACAGTTGTGTTCAGGGTGTAATTATCTGGATGTTTAACTTAAGCACCATTTCATCTGGTTCTGATCTCCTGAGCAATGCACAACAGCTGGAGTTCTATAACATAACCTATGACCCATAAGGTTGGAAGATAGGAAAAACATGCATGCAACAACCTAGCTGTGCTAAACCAGGCTTAGCGGAGATTCCTAAAGGTGAGCTTAAGGTCGTGTGTCATCTGCCTTCAATCAGGGATGTTTTTGGGGAAAATGAGATGCATGTCATGCCACAATGCAGTCCAGCTGTCTGCAGAACCTCCAGGGAAGAGAACCAAGAGGCAATAACGCAAAGCAGGCAGATTCAAGGTGAGTGGCAACTTTGGATTGGCCCATTCTGACATCAAAATAGCCATAAAAGAGTAGTGGAAGTTCAGTCTGGATAGTCTCTTAGGGACTCTTTTGGGGTTTGATCTATGGCAGAGCTGAATGGGAATCCAGCTACAATGGGAGCCTACTGTTTCTTCTGCCAGCTCCTTCAGAGTCCTCTTTTCCAGGCCTTCATCTGCTCTGTGGATCTTCACTGGGCTTGCTCTAGATTCCCTACCACCTGTTAAGTGAAGGAGAACAAATCTAAACCCTGGGCTATAATTAAAGTCTGACTCATGATGCCTGCAGCCCAAGGACCTTTCCAGGTGTTATACGTCAATGCCATATTTCTGATAATCCATCCTAGGGCAGTCCTCCCTCAAATAAACAAACAAATAAATAAAAAAAAGAGCACGCCTTTCCTTACTCATATGTATTACGTGTTCAAACATGTGAATGTTTTTTCATTTGATTGGTCCTTAGTCTCTCATTCTTCATGTTTTAATTGTATACTTTGTTTTGGGTCCTTAAGCTTACACCCTGGGAATGGGGCCATGTCTCTTACCTTTATTTCTCCATTGCCTTAAAGAGTGTTAACACCATAGGTGAACAGCAAATGATTCTTGAGCAAGTGAAAGAATAAGGCATGAAAAAAAGCATCCATCTTTTTGCTTACACTGATTTTTATTTCAGATCCTAGATCAGGGGCTTTCATTCATTGATCTGCTTACACACAGCTGGACGCAATACCCTTGGTTTTCCTGGTACCATCTGCTGGCTCAGTCATCCCCCGAAGGCCACAGAACACAAAACAAAAGGAGCATTGGGAAAGGGGGAAGGAGGTGTGGAAACTGGACAGGAAGAGGTGTTTAAGGGAAGTGGTGTACATTAGCAGATGTCACAGAGATTTATTTCTTTTTCTATGGGGATTTACTCCAGTGACCAAGCTCTGCTTTCAGGAATTTTTCCAAAATGCACTTGGAACATTCATCATTTGCTTTGGGGGCTGCTTTGTTGGCAAAACTTTCCTTCCTTTCAGATTTGGGATTCAGGTTTTAGACTTGAATTATTAAGAGCAGCAACACCTTCAAGTTTCAGGGAGAAAGTGCAAAGCCTAAGGTAGAGGAGGAAGTTGTCAAAATAAATTAGGTGCCTTTCTCAAAAACATTTTTTTCTGCTACTCACTCCTGGAACAACCACATCAAGGAAATATAAGGAATAAAGGCCTCATACCCTCTGTGTGGTGGGAGATTTGAGCTCTTGGCATGGTGTTTTAGGCTACATTTTAGGACTAGTGCCCAGACAATATGCCCTGTGTGTGTCCCTGAGGGAGCATCCTCAGGGTTAAGGTTTTGAGGGTTGCCAACTAGCAGGAAAACCCATGGATAAGCCATACACTTAGGAGACTCAATAAATCCTTACTGATTAATTCCAGACCACCACTTCCTTCCCATTCAGAGATGTAAATTTTTCTCAAAATTGTTTTTGAGGAAGGGGAGTGCTTGAAAGCATTTAACAGAGGGAAGTCTTTTTTAGCTTATTTTTTGTTGTTTATTTATTTTACAATTAACTGTGTAATAAAGGGGTTTTTATGATACTTTTGTTTGGGTAGCACAAGCAAAAATATAGGATAGTAATTATCATTAACCTTAAACTGGTGAAAAAGCAAAGAACAGAAATAGAACTTATGAGGAAAGTGACTCTACAATTGTTTCCACTTAGCACAACTAAAAACAGTAAATTAGTACACAAGTGTTATGGATATTTGTCAGGGAATAACAGAAATCCAAATTGTAGTCTCCAGTCTATGGCCATACCACCCTGAACGCCCTTGATCTCATCTGATCTTGGAAGCTAAGCAGGGTCAGGCCTGGTTAGAACTTGGATGGGAGACTGAAGTGTAGTCTACAATAAAAAGTATGTTCATGGGCCAGCCTGGTGGCGCACTGCAGAGTGCACCGCTTGGGAGTGCGGCGGCGCTCCCGCTGAGGGTTCGGATCCCATGTGGAGACCGGTTCCCGCTCACTGGCTGAGTGTGGTGCGGGCACAACACTGAGGGTTGCGATCCCGTTGCCGGTCCCCGGTACGGGCGCGACACCAAGGGTTGTGATCCTGTTACCAGTCAGTAAAAAAGACAAAAAGGAAAAAAAAAAGTATGTTCATTTTAGTTAGGGCACTGCTAGATGCTTTAACAAACCCCACAATTTCAGTAGCTTTCACAAGAAACATGTTTTTGCTCATGTAATAGTCCACTGTGGATATTACTGGTTAACAGAACACAGGAGTGGAAGTTGCTCCATTATTATTTAGGGACCAAGGCTCAGTGGCTTTATCATCTTTGACGTGTTCCTCCCAAGGACACTATGGAAACCAACACAAGTTAATGGATGGAGAAAATGAGAGGGTGGAGAAGACATGTCTTCTTCTGACATGACATTTCTGCTCATATTCAGCTAATGAGCACTCATGACAGGGCCTCACCCAGATGGGCATGGGGCTGAGAGTGTAGTCACTGTGCAGGCAGCTGTCTCCTGGCCAAAATATTCCATTCTGGAAAGGGGAAATTGAACCCTCTGGGGCATAGTTAGGCAACCCCGTTATGAGGAGAATTAGGAAACATGTTGAAATGGAGGAAGTAAAGAAGTTAAGTTTATAAAGCCATTTTCAAGTTCTGGCTCTGCCACCCGACAGCTGGATGATTTAGTCTCTTTGATCAACAGTTTCCTCATCTACAGTCAAGTTCATAATAACAGCTCACAGGATTGCAGAGAGGACTAAATATAACACTAAATGGGAACTTCTTTGTAAACAAGAGAGGGTGACCTGGTGCTCCTGCTGCTGCGGATAAGCAGAGTTGGTTTTTTAAAAATTAGATTTGCTACACATTTTTGAAGGCTTACTCTTTAAGTTACTGGCTAATTTGTGACTGAAGCAAAATATGTGTTTCTTAAGCTTACATTATGTTTCTTAATTATTACATCAGAAAAGGATAGTGCATTTTAAAAAGTACAATTTGGAAATGTGGGGTTGGGGTAATGGAAAGAAAGCCTGGTTTCTAATTGTGGCTCTGACACTGGCCAGCTGGCTGACCGCAATCTGGTCACTTCATCTGTCTGGGCTCTAATTTCCTCAGAGGCAAAAGGAGAGTGGTTAGCTAAATGGTCCTTTCCCGATCACGAATGAGATACGACGAGCAGGAAACTCATCTAAATGACTCACCAACATTATCGTATTACGATCATGGAGAGGTCAGTGGAGAAATTACACCCAACTTCTATAAATTTAGGAGTAACAGATTTTCACAATTTGAGAGATATGATTCCTATTCTAACCTCTTAATGGAATTACTTGATTACCACATTTGGACAGGTCAAGTGTTTCAAAAAATTATGTTGCATTATTTGCCCCCCTTGTCTTCTCTCCTTAGTCTTGCTTTTATGTTTTTCTTCTTGAACTAATGTGAGGGCAAATGGTATATAAACTGTAGATATGACTTAGTAGACAGTATTTCAATGGCAAGTGAGCATAAAACTTGGACAAAAAAATTCCCCCTTCATAAGATTGTTATAAGGATTTGGAAAAAGAAAAAGATTTAGATCAGACAGACGTCTTATGTGATTGAACTGATTTCTCTGTCAAGAAACAAGCATTCACACATGGTTAGTATCTTTTCTAGACACTGATGTGGAGGCAAAGCTTTGGGTTCAGAGGTTAAGTAACACCCAAGGCAGTTCCCTGATCCTAGCAGACACTAAATAAATAGTTGATGAGGACAGTAAAATATGTCAGCAATTAACAATTATGAGTGATACTTTATTTTAGTTCGTGCTTTTCTAAACTGTTAACCATGAGCATCTAATTTAAAACATATATTATTTATCAAATGCACAGTAATTATTATTAAGCTAGCAGTATGGCCTCTGCTTAGTCTCATATCCTCTCTGACCCTGAGTTTCTTGATCTGTAAAATGGAGATAATATTTCCTCTTGGAGTTATTGTACAATTGGACAAATTAGAGATAGTGTATGTAAAATGCCTGACACAGGGTCTGGCATGTGAAAGAGGATCAATAAATGCCGCCTGTTAACTACTTTCATTATGTAATTAATGATGACTTATCTTGTGCTTTCTGTATTGTGCTAATTAATAAAGATTAAAAGAGAGTTATGAAATGGTCCTTATTTGTAAGGAGTATACGAACTAGTTGGAGAGACAGAGCTGGCTAATAAAAATATAAACTGGCATTTACAAATGCCAACGCACTGTTAACAATGGTGCCCTGCTTTAGGGACAGCCAATGTGACTGGTGGGTGTTTTGTAATGTGCACATCATATTGTAATAACAGCTATAACCCAAATTTGCTCTTATGGATGGCCCTTTTATTTGCAAAAGGTTTTGTTGATGCTTTGTAATATGTGCTAGGGTAATAATGGGGAACCAGTTAAACTCTCCCATTTTACAGATTGAGAACCATGATGAGAAAAGCATGATGTTTTTGTAAGCTTGTGTGTGAGGAGCTTTGCAGAGGGAAGATCAAAATCAGATGTGTTGATATCTATGCTCGGATCCCATTAGAGTTCACTTAACTGTCTTATTTCTCAGTCTCTTAAAATTCAGTACATTTATTTTAAAAAGATTGATGGCTCAAATGAACACTGGAAAATGCCTCCACCTTTCATCTCCTTGAAATCATGCCAGAAAAGGCCTCCAGCATGCTCAGCTCTGGCTTACCTTTCCTAAAGTTTCTCTCTCCCTGGATGATGGTTGTGAGAATCATCACTTGTTAACACACAGATGACTCCAGAAATTTCTGTACTTCAAAGTGAATCTTTTATTCACCTGAGTGTTTAACTGTGTCAATGTGCTCTCATTATCAGGTTTAATTGAATAATTCAACAAGGAAATGTGCCCAGTGCACACATTATACAGATGTGTTTGCCAAAGTTGTCTTGGCTTGGGGGGGAGAGCAATCCTAATGCCCCGAGTGACTTATTCACAACTTGTGTCACAAATGTCCATGAGATGGAGGAGATAGACACCTGTAGTAATATGTAAATACCCAATTTACCCCCAGTTTATTCTTTCATCACGCTGGTAGGATGCTGCCCTTGTGCTGCAGCTGTATAAGTGAACAACTGGTCATGAGGAAGTCAGACTTACCCTCCCACTGGATGGTATGTTCTTCTTGGCCAACATAAATCCTGTCAAGAGTGGCTATTCTCCAAGGTGAGGTAGAAGGCTTTGAGTGTGTGAAGACCTTGCTAGGTTCCTGACCTGCTGGTAGAAAACAATTAAAATATTTCTGACCTAATAGGATGATGCAGATTGCTATGGTTTGAATGTATATATTCCTCCAAAATTCATATGTTGGAACTTGAACCTCAAGGTGTTGTTATTAAGAGGTGCGGCCTTTTGGGAAATGATTAAGTCAGGAAGGCTCTGCCCTTGTGAATGGGATTAATGCCCTTATAAGAGTGGTTTCAGAGAGCTTTCTGGCCCTCCCATCTCTTCTTCCATGTGAGGACAAAGTATTCGTCCCCTTTTTACCCTTTCTGTCATGTGAGGATGCAGCAACAGGCGCCGTCTTGAAGCAGAGACTGAGTCTTCACCAGACACCAAATCTGCTGGCATCTTGATCTTGGACTTCCCAGCCTCCGAGAACTGTGAGACATAAATTTTTATTGTTTATAGGTTACCCAGACTGTTGTTATAGCAGCAGGAATGGGCTAAGACACAGATACATTTCCACTGCAATCACCCATGTGTGGTTGTAAGAACTATACAGTACAAATTATTTTACTTTGTTAATTCATTTGGAGAAATGATTAAACTAGATGATCAGATATATATTTTGAATTAAAACTACTATACAGCATAGAAGCATAAGTTACTACAGTACTGCTGTATTAGTCAGCTTTTTGCTGCAATAATACTGTGTAACAAATACCCCCCCCCCCCAAATACCAGTTGCCTTATACAAACAAACATTTATTTTTTGCTACAGGTTTTCAGATTGGATGTGGCTCAGCTGGACATGGCTGGGCTAGGTTTGGCTGGGCTTGACACCAGGGTGTGGGTTGGACTTAGGTCTGCTCATATGTCTCCTCATTCTGGAACTCAGATTGGAGAAGTTGTGGTTCCCTGGAACAATATCTGTTCATGGTGGATTATAAGAACACAAGAGGGAAACCAAGCCACACATTTACATTTAGAGCCTCTGGCTGAATGCAGTTCTCTAATATTCCATTGACCAAAGCAAGTCATCTGGCCAAACCCCAAGCCAGTGGCAATGGGAAGTGTCTCTGCTAAAAACATGTCTGGGCTGAGGAGGAAAGAAAGAATGGTGAACAAATAATATTGTTTACCACAACTGCTAAAATGAAGTTCAGGCCAATTAGATCACAAGGAAATTCAATCAATCAGAATCGAGATATTTTTAATTTCCCTGAAATCATTTTGCCATTTGATTTCGCTACCATTGAATCAATGGGTTTAGTGCTTCAGGGCCAGCACAATAATCTTCTACAACACTAAAGTCACTGCTCAGCCTCAAATAAGGACTTTGAGTCTCTAGTAAGAAAATTGAAGGTCAGGATTTGGTGGGAGAGAAAATAGATTTCCACATTCCAGAATCTCCTTTGAAATATCAAAAACAGAGTTTAGGAATCTGAATATCAAGTTTTACTATAAGGTAGAGGTAGAAAGAAGTGTGGTTGCAAAAACTATACAATACAAATTATTTTCTTTGTTAAGATAGAAAGGAAGTTCCTAAATGCTTTGGAGGAAGTGATCCACCTCTGGGTCTTAGAAGTGAGAGGAGATCAGAAAAGAAGGGCAAAATATCATACAGGCAGCTCCTGGCAACTCCTGCATGTAGAGGGGTGGGTTAGAATCATCAGACAGGCAAAGAAAGTTTCATAACAGTGAAATGCATTCCCTGGTGCAGAACAGTACTATTGCAAGACCTTTTTGAGAAGCTTCATGTTCAGCTTGGTGCTAGAGCAACTTGTGCCAGGCAGTAGGTTAGGGTATTAGACAGGGTTTCTCAGAGAAACAAAACCAGTAAGAGATATAAACATATACATATATGTTTATATGTTTGTGTGGAGTAAGAGATTTATTTCAAGGAATGGTCTTATGTAATTTTGGGGACTGGCCAGTCCAAAATCTGTAAGGCAGACCATAAGGCTAAAAACTCTCAGGTAGGAGCCAATGCTGCCGTCTTGAGGAAGAATTTCTTCTTTCGTAGGGAAATTTCAATGTTGGTCTTAAGGCCTTTCAATTGATTAGATAAGGCCCATTCACTTTATTGAGGATAATATCCTTTACTTAAAGTTAACCACATCTGTGAAATGCCTTCACAGCAACACCAAGATTAGTGTTTGATTGAATAAGTAGGTACTATAGCCCAGCCAAGTTAACATGTAAAACTAACCATCACATTTAGCAACAGCTAAGGGAAATCTTTGATGTCTAGGCAGGAGTTCCTAGCACTCCTGCTTTCACATGGCGTGTGTTTGGTATACTAAGAATCTACAAATTCTTGTAAGATAGATAGATTATAGATAGATGAGAGAGAGAAATAGAGTAGGAGAGAACATAACCAGGACAGTATATTTTGAATTTGGAAATTAACGTCAACTCCAAAAGACCACTTGGTCATGTTTAACTAGGAGGCCTCACTAGTTTCTGAGATGCCTTTTCTGCCAGAATGGTCCTAGAAGCAAAGAGAGACTTCTCTATCCTGGTAAAACCTCTATAAGAATAAGACTAATCCTTGGTTAATCACGGTAAAGACATTTGAATTCTAGAGTTGACATCTTGGGCAAGTGGACAATCTTTACCACTCGGAAGCACTTTGACCCCACATCCATTTGGCCTCTATCTAGCATTCTGAACTGGATTCAACATAAGTGAGTTTCAAGGCTTCCTTTTGCCTAAACTGCTCATTAATCCTTTTCCCCCAAGGACCCTATTTTTGCCCTGGTACTGTATCTTTCTACTCTGATTGGATCAAAGCTAGCTTACACACATTCATGCCTTCTTTCTCCAGGTCCCTACCCTGGTGGCCACTGGGCCTTCAAGCCCTATCCTAGTCACATGATCATAGGAGAAGGATGAGAGAGAAGAGGTTGGATCATGAAAAAAAAAAAAAAGGACTTTTCTAAGAAGTCAAAGATTAAAGGATATCCCATTTAAACTCTCCGAGTGTCATGTCCTAACTATATACTTCTGAGGCCTCCAACTTTCCTAGGACTAGCATGGATGGTAGGGGGAGAGAGCCTTGAGCTTCCCTGGAGGTTCAAGTGTGTCATCAGGGCCACATTGATTCCATCTCTGAACTACTGGGCTTCTGCAGGATTAGGCTGTTATGAGTTTTTTTTTTAAGGAATAGTGTATTTTTTATTTGTAAATTGTGTGCTACATGTTTTTTTAAAAGTGTTTTGCTGGGGGTACAAGTAAATTAAAAAATTTTTTTTTATCAAAACATTGATTGTATATATTTATAGGGTACAGTGCCATAGTTCAATACATGCATACAATTGTGCTGATCTATTCAGGGTAATTAGCATATTAATTATTGCAAAACTTAATCATTTATTTGTGATGTGCACATTGGATCCATTCTCTTCTAGTCATTTGGTAACATGTGGTAAATCATTGTAAATTATACATTCCTGGTGGGTCAACTATACACCAATAGGACTTATTTTTCCTTTCTAGCTGTAATTTTGTGTCCATTAACCAGCCTTTTACTATCTTCCCTCCCCCTCCCCCTTCCTGCCTTTGGTAACCATAGTTCTTCTCTCTCCTTTTAACAGTTCAACTTATTATTATTTATTTGCTTTGTTTTGTTCTCTTTTTTAGCTCCCACATATGAGTGAGAACATGTAGTATTTCTTCTTCTGTGCCTGGCTTATTTCGCTTAACATTATTTTCTCCAACCTCATCCATGTTAATGCAAATGGCAGAATTTCATTCTTTTTTATGTCTGAGTAGTATTCTGTTGTACATATACATCACATTTTCTTTATCCAATCATATGTCAATGGACATTTAGGTTGATTCCACATCTTGGTTATTGTGAACAGAACTGTAAGAACTCCTATACATAGGAGAGCAGGTATCCCTTCCACACAAGGCTTTCCATTCCTTTGGGTATATACCCGGTAGTGGAATTGCTGGGTCATATGGTTGTTCTAACTGGAGTTGTTTGAGAAAACTCCCTACAGTTTTCCATAATAATGCAAGCTTTTTTGGTTGATAAATCCATTTTTCTTTAGCATTTGGAATAAAAAATTTCCATTTGACCTTTCTATATTAAGAGTAGTTGAATAATCATATGCTTTAATATGTAATCTTCTTTTATAGTGTTTGGACTTTATAGTCAATGAGATATAATTAGCATGGAACATTGTAATTTTATTTGTCAGCACTAATAAGCACAGACACCGAGTATCATAATTTTTATATCTGACACATAGTGAAGTGATTGAATCATTTGATTTTAGCACGTATTACATTTAATTCTGATCACACACGTTTGTGAAAGTAATTTTGAAATAAGTGGAGATATTTCCAGCAGTTCTCAGTGATAAAATTATCATCAGTATTTAAAGAAAACATTGTAAAAAATGTACACATACACATAGTCAAAATTGTACATAGAATTGGTGAATAAAGACATTAAAAGAATGAAAAAGGACATTTCAAGTTGATTTTTTAAAAAAGGAAACTATGGGGCCAGCCCGGTGGCGCACTGCGCTAGTGCGCCACTTGGGAAGCGCGGAGGCGCTCCCGCCGAGGGTTCGGATCCCACATACAGACCGGTTCCCGCTCACAGGCTGAGCGAGGCGCGGGGGCAACACTGAGGGTTGCGATCCGTTGCCGGACACGGAAAAAAGACAAAAAGACAAAAAAAAAAAAAAAAAAAAAAAAAAAAAAAAAAAAAAAAAAAAAAAAAAAA